>NC_050600.1:5127711-5427711 GCF_013368585.1 Megalops cyprinoides | reverse complement strand
GTGTTCTAGGGACTGTTTTATAGTAGTATACTTGGCTTTTGTCAGAGTGCAGACTACAAGTTAACTTGTGGTAGGGCTTGAATAGTGTTACGCTCACACTCACTAGTCTGGGAGTGTTGTTAGCCAGGTCTGACAATGTTGCTCGTTTAAATTGAATGGTTACGCTTATGTTCTATTGTGCTGGAAGTCGCTCTGGATAAGAGCGTCTGTTAAATGCATTTAATGTAATGTAATGATGATGATGATGATGATGATGAAGATGCGTGTGAGTCACAGCAGTCCAGACGGGGCTGTGGGCCTAACGGTGCTGCTTGCTGCTTTTTGTCTCTTCGCTGCCCTAGATGTGAGCGTGAAGGATTGCAGGCGAGGGAGTCAGCCTCCAGACACAGACTTTTACAGCAAGCCGCTCAAAGGACAACACGTGAGTCTGTGTTACACGTTGCCTGAGTTTCAAACAACTTTGAATGTATTGCAAAGAAGGTTAGTTGGTTAATGGTTGAAGTGCCCCTCAAACAAGTATGACCTGATGAGTCTTCATCTTTAAAAAAGGTGCATATTTTATTTGCATGTTAATCATTCCCTTTATTTTTTGTTAGGCTTGACCCATTGTTTGTAAATTAAGATAAAAAGTGAGCATCCACAGAGATTAATTTATATATTTCATATGTTTATTTAACAGTCAAATTTCTTCTGGAAGGCTGACAAGCGGTAGACGTGAGTCATCTCTGTGTTGGACGCAGTGGCACAGGGCCTGTCCTTTCCTCTGTGTCACCTGCACACACACACCTTCTTCCTCTTTCCCCTCTGGCGATTCACATGTCTCTGCATTTACAGCTCACTGCTATCAATCCCATCGTTTCTTATCAGTTTCATAGTATGAACGTGCAGTTTGTAATGAGAATGCCACAAGAAATTCTAATCACAGTGCTGACCATCTTACACCAATGAAGTTGCAGTAGCTTTGTTTTACTCTTCATATTCTGTGGTCTACCTTCCTTTACTCTGCTGACTAAATCAGTATCTCCATTAAACAACTCTGCCACCTGTTGGTTGGAAGACCAGCTTCATAGAGATAAGCGTTATGCTGTCAGTGGCCTTGATTACCAGCTGTCAGGTCTGACATTTCTGGTGCCAACTGAACTCTGAGCTGAGATAAGGTATGCACATAAGCAGGGCATTCCAAATTGACGGATGGGTTTACCCACTTACTCAACGCTACTATGTTTCTTACTAAAATTTATGGTTTGTTTGATTGACAGACCAGTTGGCCTTAGGACACATCATCAAAATCCCTACAAAAGCTTGACCTTTAAAGTCAGTTGAGATGCATTCACCTGTATTAGTTACCTGCCTGACAGCTTTGGGTAACAGCATTAGCAATGCCATTGCTCTGTCCAGGTGTCCATTGTCCAGTGAATTATGTCCCTATGCTTTTTTTTTATTTTATTTTGAGAAAGACTGACATCCAGAACTTCCTGTACTTTCTCATACATTTTTTTCATTTGTCAAGGTTTTGAATCATTTGTTGAGTTTTGAAAGGTTTTTATAATTATGTTTTTTATGTTATTCATATTTCTCTGATTATTTCTGCTGTTACTATAATGACCTTTTAGTTGATTAACTGAGCAGTTCATACTGTAAGTCTGTATTTAATTTATTTAACTCTGCGCCACTGTTAGAAACCAACTGTTGTGTAGGTTGTACAGGTATTGTAAAGGTATTGTCAGTGGTAACGTAGAGCTATATTTGTATAAAACATGTATTCAACAAAAGATATGTTCCACCCATCAATAATAATATTTTCCATACATGTGGCAATTTGAATAATCAAAATGCATTAAATTTTTGTTAAAGTCAGGCTGTTGTGCAAAAAAAGTCATGTCTGTTTATTTTAAGATTGCCTTGAACTTAAGAAAGAATGAACTTTAAATAAAACGCGGAAAATATGGAAACATTGTAACACCAGTTTAAAATGTCTTTCATTTTTAATCAATTTAAGAGTTCCAACCATGAATGCTATTGAACTTAGTATCAACTTAAAGACTTCCATAACAAGAAGTAGATGTCTGTGATTCTGATTGATTAAGATAATTAGCTTCATTTTAATATTACAAATTTCCAAAATAGTCCAAATCTATTTTGGACATGCTTTTTTCCACTTTGCAGAATCATTTGCTCATGGAGGCAAAGACATACCATTCAGTGAAGAAAACAACGGGACTTTCTTTTTTATTAGTAGGTGGTTCCCACAAGTCATGATGTCATATGGTCAGGTTTTCCTAATTCAATTAAGGAGTTGCCATATGAAAATGTGGGGTCAAATGTAAACTGATTAATCTGCCAAGTTTATTGGCCTTATTAAAGAAAACGAAGGGCCTAATTTTTCCAAATAAATGCTGTAATGTGCGTCAATAAATAGTTGTAATGAATTTTGACCACGGAAAAGTCCAGTCTGATCTCCCAGTTGCAAAGAGTCCAACAACAAACCTCCACTGTCCACTAGAGGGTGCTCTAGCACTGCCAATTGGGAGCAGGCACAAAAGCCCCACAGGAAGATGAGAAACGCTTGCACGACTAAAGTAGACCCTTCCTCTAACTGTTGGGTGATGAAGTACTGTGCACAGTCTGTCGTCAACAATGCTCAGATGCATGAATCAGACAAGAAGGCTGTTGTTAAAATGTTCTTGTTACAGAAGTCAGAGCTGTAGTGAAGGGGATCGTGTGGAGAGTGGCTCCATAGGGAGAGAGGGTGAGCGGGAGAGAGGGAGAGAGGGGGAGAGGGAGAAGTAGAAAGGGAGAAAGGTAGAGAGGGAAAGGGAGAGAGGGAGAGGGAGAGAGGGAGAGAGGGGGAGAGAGAGAAGGAGAGAGAGAGGGAGAGAGGTAAAGGGAGAGAGGGAGAGAGGGGGAGAAGGAGAAGGAGAGAGGGAGAAAGGTAGAGAGGGAAAGGGAGAGAGGGAGAGAGGGGGAGAGAGAGAAAGAGAGAGAGAGGGAGAGAGGGGGAGAGAGAGAAGGAGAGAGAGAGGGAGAGAGGGGGAGGGAGAGAAGGAGAGAGAGAGGGAGAGAGGGAGAGAGGGGGAGAGAGAGAAGGAGAGAGGGAGAGAGGGGGAGAGAGAGAAGGAGAGAGGGAGAGGGGGAGAGAGAGAAAGAGAGAGGGAGAAAGGTAGAGAGGGAAAGGGAGAGAGGGAGAGAGGGGGAGAGAGAGAAGGAGAGAGGGAGAGGGCCCGGTCTGTTGCCAGCAGAGCAGCTGGGCACGTGCTCATCGCATTTGCATGATCAATTCTGTGCTCTTTGTGAATAATGCTTATTAAAGCCATTCCTATTTAGTTTTGCCAGTTAGCCTTTGGAGGTGCCCAGGCTTTGGGACCCCGTGGCATTTCCAGCGTATGCTCCCCTGTCCCGTCTCCTACACCGCCGACCCCCCACCCCCACCCCCACCCCCCGCTGCGGGTGCTGTTTCCTGTGCCATGCACCCAGGCTGGTGAGACTGGCCAGACACCATTAGAACGTCTCGACATTCTGAAAATATGTAGATAGCAGGCGGAGAACAGAGCTTTGCTTCTGGAGCCAAACCTGGTGTTTATTCTGTCACCTGTGCTGTATGGCAGCCTCCCATGGGACATCTCAGTCTCCCTCGTCAAATCAGGCACAGGCATCCAGATAGGCCCGAAGAGTATGCAGATACTAAACCTCAGGAGTTCTGAACTCATGGACTGAACGGTCTGATTGAGTTGATTTGATGGATTGGTCCTGCGTTCAAAGCATCGAGGTGTGATATTAAAGGGCATACAAACCCAGGCCACTTAAGTAGTGTAACCATAATGCCCTCACCTGCAAGACAGAGAACTAAGAGCTCAGCACGTAATTCAAAAGACGGTCAGTAGTCTCTTCATATCAAGACATCAAAGCTTCAGGAGCTCTTTCTCCGAAGCAACGTTTGGGCGAAATGAAAACGTCAGTGGCGGTAATCTGTAGAGGCGCAGCAGGAAGTCTGAGCAGATACTTCTGCAGGGGGGAGAGGGGGCAGCCTCCGAAGAAGCGCTTTTTTTTTGACCCCCAACCCCCCCCGCCTCATCTCCTCCTCTGGCCAGGGAGTAAGATTACCGATCCCAAACAGCTGCGCCAGGCATCCCCGATAAAAATCGCACAATTTCACAGTCAGTGGCGTCTTCTCATCCAGTAATCCCCACAATGTGTACAGTGTATGCAAACCCGCGCGCACAGGCACCTCCAGTCAATGCAGAGGGCTCGGGTACGGGGGCCTTTCTGTGGAGTGCTCCCGCCTCATAACATTAAATATACTTCAGCGGGAGAGCACTGTTTATTTACAATCTCTGTGTCTCCGGGAGGCTGACGTTCAGAGCCGGTGTATGTGCTGAGTAAGAGTGGCGTTAAGGGTACGGTATGTTCTGGGAGGGATTACAGGCAGAGGCATCGGCCTAACTGTGATTCCAGTGTCTCTGTGGTGTCTAGAGATGCTGAAACTGACACTTCGCAGCATGAGAATATATCTTAGACTTGCTTTTCGTGAGATCTGACGGTCGTTAAGTCTGTAGGGTAAAGTGGTGCACGATGCCGCACATTGCCAAAGTCCCACGGACAATGTTCTCCTGCAAGTGGGAACACGGGCAGGAAAGTTGTCTGCATAAACATGCATGTTCATTTCTCATGTAAAAAGCATGCACGCGCAATATCAGAGGTCACTGCCAACCCTGGAACATTTCTATTTATCCGCCTGAACCGGACTGCGTAACACATGAACATGATTGTATCTGTGAGCGTGCTTCACGCTCAGCAATGACCCTTTGTGCTGGCGTTATCTTTCTCTTTTAAATTCCTTTGTCCTCCAGAAGAGGCCTTCGATTTAGGCCTCTGCTTTGAGACAAGCCACTGAAAAGAGTAAAAAAAAAACAACAAAAACAAAAATAAAAAGAAACAAAAAAATGAAACAGTTTTATGAAACGAATCTGCAGAATAAACAGGGAATCGCTGTCGATTAAAGGAGAGGAAATAAAGCCGAAGTGAAGGAGCGGGAACGGGGCAGGTTTGGACATTCTGTGCCAGGCACGGTGGAGCTCTGTTCGGCCCGAACGGGGCACACGCTACGGCACAGCTGGACACTCCTGCTCTGTCAGTGTGTCATATTTACAGAGAGCCCTTTCAATGGGGGAAACACTATTTATACAAGACCTGCTGTTATTTTATTCTTTTCAAAGAAGGCTAATGCAATACAAGGAGGATTTTTGGAAATCTCACAAGGCTGGCGTGGGTCAAAAGTCCAGAGTCTTAGGAAACCCAGGGATGCAAATAAGAGGCAGTCCCCCACGGTGATCCACAGGTAAAATCCTCTCTTTACTTATTCAAATGCTAATTACTCCTTACATTGCAAACTGTCTGTTGTATTGAATGCATAATTGTATTAAGAATTAAAAAGAAACTTGCAAATATGTATTTTTGCAGTCCCCCACCTTGAAAGGCACAGGATGGATTTAGACATAACAGCAGTCCAAACAAGCTCACATTGTGTGTGTGCGTGTGTGTGTGTGTGTGTGTCTGTCTGTCTGTGTCTTTGTGTGTGTTTGTATGGGTGTGTATGTGTGCATGTGTCTATTTGTGAGTGCATGCATGTGTATGGGTGTGCATTTGTGGGCAAATGTGTGTGAGTGTATGTGTACATATATGGGCATGTGTGTGTGTATGTGTGAGTGTGTGTGAGTGTGTGTGTGTGTGTGTGTTTGTGTTTGTGTGTGTGCGTGTGTATGTCTGTGTGTGTGCGTGTGTGTGTGTGTGTGTTTGTGTGTGTGTGTGTGTGTGTGTGTGTGTGTGTGTGTGTGTGTGTGTGTGTGTGTGTGTGTGTGTGTGTGTGTGCTGTGCTGTGCTGTGGGGATACTTGGAAGAGCAGGACATTCATGGATTTCCTCCCTGCATTTCCCTATCAGCCGGCCCCCAGCCGCGCTTTTCCACCCCGCCTTCCCCCGATCCCCAGCGCCTGTCCCGCTCCGGAGCCGGGCCGGTCCCCGACGTGCTGGAGCGGCATCTGCCGAGGAGCACAGGTACACGTGGCGCTCGACCCCAGGCCTGCCCCACCGTCTGATCCGGGGCCAAACGTGGCCCCCTGGGGCCCGGCTGTCCTCTCCGTCTCCGGGCGGGGAGACCCCTGCACACAGGCAGCCAGGATCCTTCTTTTGAGGCTTTGGGGAGATTAATGGTCCTGCTCCTCTCAGGGGGCCCGCCGGAGGTCTTTGGGAGGCAGCGCCCGGGTGTGTCCAAGCTGTCAGAGCGGCGGGAGGTGGGCCCGGGCCAGCGGACCACAGGGGTGCACTAATTCCCCCCGCAGGTCGGCGAGTCTGGGGCAGCCCTGCCTTTTAATTGATAGGGAAGGTCATATCCGTGCAGCCCCAGAGGAGAGGGACACAGAAGCCGTACAGTACTGTCACCCCACAAAGGGGAGGACAGGAGACACTTGTGGGTCTTAAATCTGAGATTTATTTGCTGCTCAGACACGGCCATGAGAAGCCTTTTCACAAAAAGATCCCTTTGAAAGAGCAACAATGAAAATGTACCCTTACAGTATGTCGTAAAGTTGGAATTACGACATGGGGAGACTGATGTTACTCCTGGTCTCTGGGAATAGAAAAATAATCAGAACCCTTAACGACTGAAGCCACGCTATTCATCCAGTGTCCGTGTCTGCCTCAGCTCTGGGGTAAAATTGTGCCTTTCTGCGATCACATGTTTGCATGTCACTGATGAGGGATCTGGATGAGGGTTTGTGGGTGCAAGCAGAAGATAGTGTCTTTCTTCTGCTCCCTGTTGAGCCTGTTGTAGCCATATTTTCTCCCTGCATTTCAATACACATTCAATGAAACCTCACAGGTCTGCCTACTGCTGCTACTGAACACAACATGGCCGATGACGCTGCAGGTTCATCAGAACATTATGGGATGTTTGCACTGCTGTCTTGTGCATATAAAGAGACAGCATCAGAAAAAAAGCGTATTTAAAATTTATTTAAAATATATTTCAACAAAGATCAATTGACAAAACAATATTTGTTGATAAAACTAAAACCTTTTTATTGCATTGCTCATTGCTGCAAGGGTTTTATAACATGCAACAGTGTATATGACATTTTTCTCATTCTACCAGCTCAAAAAAATGAATTAGGTGTGTGTACATTCATATTGAGAATGTATCTGTAAGAATTTTGAGATGAAAAACCAGGTCTGAATTCAGTTTAGTCTGATCATGATGTTAGCTCTCAATCGTGTAAGTCTGGTTTGATGAGCTTCCAGAAATGACTGGTCTTTCATAATGCGCATAAGAAAAACAACATTGCACCAGGAATCCAGCCCACCCTTACTGCCGACGCTGTCTCGCCACCAGCTGTGATTGGAATCGCTGTTCAGTGTTTCTTTGTGTAAAATGGATGTTCTGCTCAGCGAACTACAGGAGAGAAGCACAGGGAAAGGTAATGAGTCTTATCATTAAAAAGGCACACCCCAGAAATGCCCGTACATTCCAGATTATGATGACAAGTGCATCTTTTAAAAGCACGTCCCTAGTGCGCCTAATAGTGTTTGAGTGTTCATGTACGATGCTGGCCGTGGACAATGCCTGGAGTCTCTGCGGCACGTCCTGAGGCATCTGCAGACTCTCGTAACAAAAGAGCTAATTGTTTTAGCACACGTGCGCCACGACGGGTTTGACTTCATGCCCAGTCGCTGAAGTGCTTGACCTTCCAGGAGTAATCAAGGCAGAATGCCCATCTCGAATGGAACAAACCACGTTGGCTCTTTATGAGTGCCTTGCTCTTGTATGTGGTGTGGTGTCTTGCTGTTGATTTTGTGCTGAGACTGTTTTGTCCTAAAACACGCTGTCCTCTTGCAGAAATTTGCTGGTTAAACAGGGATTGGACAACTAAAATCAACCCCCAAGATTTTTGCTGACACTTTCTCACACACAAACACACACACACACACAGGCCTACACGAGGTGCTGGAAATCGAGGCATGAATCCATAAAAAGGGAACTTCAGAAGTAATGCTTGAAATAGATTTAATGGTTTGAAAAAAAAAGGCGACTGGGATCCTTTCCCAGTAATTTTTGCCTGGAAGCGTTTTAATGATTTTTCTCCTCTCTGTTGCAGGTGAGGGGCCGCCCGTTCCAGCCCAATCACTCGGTCGCCCTCCGGCTGCTCCAGGTGCCGGGAGTGCGAGGGAGGTGGCCAATCAGAGCTCTCGCCTTGTGTGCTGGATAGTGGCCATGGCGTTATTAAAACCTACAGGCACGCTCCCTGCAGCCCACACAGCCCCTCTCCCTCTCTCTACTGCCTCCCTTCCCTCCCTTCCACTGTCTCTCTCTCTCTTTCTCTCTCCCTCTCTCTATCTCTCTATCTCCCTCTCTGTCTCTCTCTCTCCCTCTCTGGCTCTCTCTCTATCTATCTTTCTCCCTCTATCTTTCTTCCTCTGTCTTTCTCTCTCTCTTTCTCTCTCTCTCTCTCTCTCTCTCCCTCTCTCTCTCTCTCTCTCTCTCGTCACCGGCTCCCAGAGCGAGCTGGGGGGGGGGGGAATCAGCGAGAGCGAGATAACCGTAATGGGTCACAGTGAGGAAAGTGAGGGAGCCTCGGGGTACTCGGGGGGGATCTGTGGAACAAACACGGAGGCTGCCTCCCGGGGCAAGCGCGTCCGTGCTACTCGGTGAAGCCGTACACCCTCCCCACCCCGGCAGTGGAGCACTGCGGCGACCCGTATTCCCATACATATGCAGTGCAGCGTGTATACATGCTGGAGCTGATGAGTGCACACTCTCCGGGCTCTGTGAATCCCACAGAGGGCTGTAACTCAGAGCGATTGCTTAGATGTTAAAGTCTGCATACTGTATGTTTTTATTTTGTGCAGGGCCAACAGTAGATTCTCAGTGTAACCCAGGGTGCCATTGTGGCATGGCAGGAAAAAACACACACACACACACACACACACACATACACACACAAACACACACACAGATACACACAAATACACATGCACACACATGTACACACATACACACATACATACACATGCGCATGCTTACACATACACAGACATACGTGCACACACACATGCGCACACACTCATACACACACATACACACATGGAAACATACAATATGTATATACACATACTGCATATATAGACAAAGGGTACAAGTTTCAATTTGCCATGTGATTAAAGATAAAAGAAGTAATCAGGTTGATTTGAATGGTGCTGATAGAGAGTGAAAGGGGCATCTTCTAGCGAGAAAACAAGCCGTGGAAATGAGGGTGTGGAGAAGCAGAGCGAGAGCCGCTGATTGGCTCAGGCCTCGGCCTGCAGCTGCCTGGCTCTCTGGCAGGGCCATTTCTGGCAAAGGCCCCTCCTGCTGGATTCCGTCCTGTTCATCCTCACCCACCAGGATGGAGGAGCAGAACCTGATGAGAATCCGGCGGAGGGACATGCCAGATTCTGCTCCTTCAGTGCTCACGCACGGGCAAGAACAAAATACCCCAGATGCGTAGTCACACTCAATGATTGCATCATTAGGTGGCTGATTATCATCATTTGGTAATAGCTGAAAACTGAGCCCTCCATCATAGCAAATGGGTCGGTGTCCAAGGTCTTGATGGAAGCTGCAAAGTAGGCTCCATAAATGGCAAGGTGAGTCTGTCACGCACAGCATTTGCTCAGTGTCGCTTTAAGGCTGCTATCTGAAGAGGCTCAGTGAAAGGGTAAACACTGCTGTCGATGTGTGGGCGGCAGTGTGGTGCAGTGGTAAGGAGCGGGGCTCGTAACTGAAAGGTTGAAGGTTTGTTTCCCCACTGGGGCACTGCCGTTGTACCCCTGTACCCCTGCCGTTGTACAACACATCACTAAATGCTTTAAACACAGACGTCTTTCTCTGCTTGTGGGGATGGTCTGAGAGGCACCGATGACCATCGCTGATGAGACCCATTGGATCCCACCCTTACCTGCATCCCAGACTGTGGCCGTTTCCTCTCCACTCCATATGTGGATTATTACTTTAGCTTCATTTATTTAGCATTGTTTGCTGATCCAAAAAAAAAACATAACAAAACAAAAAACTCAGCGATGCTGCTCCAAACCACCCCCCATTACACCCCCCCGACACCACCCCATCCGTCCTAAATCCTACCACCCCCCCATTCCCAGCATCCACCGTTTCCACGGCAACCCGCATCAATGGGCCGGCGCTGCCTGCTGCCGCTGTTGGCGCGGGAGAGCGAGGCGCAGGTGGGACGCATATGGAACAATAGCCTCGGAACCTGCCTTGGCGAGGTGTGACGCTGGCGGCGGCAGCGGAAGCGGCTTTAATCACAGCGTCTCCGGGACAGGCGATGCGGGCGTTACCGCCATCTCCGCCACGGCCGCGGTATGCTGGAATCAGAGAGCCATCAGTGCCTTTCAAATCACCGAGCCGCACGGAGGCGGGCCACTTTTTTTTTTTTTTTTTTGGTTTTTCGCTCGGACCGAGACCCCTCAGGAGCTGTTGATGTGGCCCCCCAGGGCAGGAGACCCGTTCCTGTGCTGTGTACACCACCCGGTCACCGCAAATGCTGCACAGCAACTGAGAGATCTGAGAGCCGCAGCCCGATCGGATGCGGATTCATGCAAATGCGTGATCCACCGTAATCACTTAAACCATTTAGGCGCAGCACGCATGTATGGACATACATTTATGCGGCATTAACGGCCTCCACGCCGCTCCCCCCGGCTCTGCCTGCTCGTTATGGATGGTAATGCTATGGAAATAGGAACCACGTGCAGCAAATAAATCAATCATCCAAAGCGCCTTATCTATCAATGCACATTTGCATGGGACAGACCATATGCAGGTTAATTAAAGCACAAACACAGGGAAAGGACCTGGCATCATTCCTGGGGAGTATAAGCCTCCCCCAGACATGCTGGGCAGGGGAGTCCGTGAGCAGGGTGTAATTTTGCCCCTTTTAATACCCGCCCCTCCCCCCCCACCCCCACCCCTCTGCATGAATAAATACATCAGTCGATAAAACTTGTTGGTCTGTGCCCAAAATCCACTCCCAGTGGTGTTGGAGAGAGAAAAAAAAACACTTAATTTCTGAAATGAAAAAATCCTTCCAGGACGCTTTCATTATTCACTCTGCAGACACAGGCGTTGAGGGTGACTTTCAGGATTTTGCAGCTTGAACGTTCTGCAAACCAGGTACACGCACATCTGGTTTGGTGATAAAGTGAAGGACCTCTGCCATGTTTTCAACCCACCGAACTCAGAGTCCAGCACCCTAAACGCAATGTCATTCAGGCTGAAAAATCCTCCACGGCCTAATCTACGGTCACTTATCTCCCTCAATGGTACTGTAGATTTCAGGCTTTTACTTTTTCTTGTTATTTATTCGCTCAGCAGATAACCCTTATCCAGAGAGGCCTGAACACAATCCATGTGTTTTGCTGTCTGCTTACTGGAGCAGTTTGGCTTCAGTACCTTCTTCAAGGTTATATCTTCAATGGCCTATCTGGCATTTCAGCTAGGAGCTTATGGATCATTTCTCAGCCACTACACACTGGCACCCCAGTAAAAAGCCAGGGCTGGAGTGGGAACAGTAATTTTTTCTGTTTTGGTGCACAGTGTTGAACAGGCGGTGGTGGTGAGTTCATCCACAGGAAGGATGGAGTGATAAAGTTCACTCTGCACGTGTGCCTTTTCCCCCCGTCTTCCTGACCGCTGCGCAGAAACAGGAAAAGGAGCCGTGCAGCATAGATGCACTTCTGTTTTAGAGGCGGTGCATTTCAGCAAGCTCCACTGCTGCCTCATAATGATGAAAATTAAGTCTTGGACAATAAACGTGAAAACAGCACCAAACTGGTATACAGGTGAGGGGAGAGCCTAAATCTACGAGATGGACCATCACATCTAATAAAGTCCTCTCTGTGTCGTGGGCCAGCACATCTCTGTTCACGTCTTGAAATTTGAAGTAATGAGTGTGAGGTGCGAATTGTTTCCAGGCTGGGGTTTTGCACTATTATAGCGCAAACTCCGTGAACTCAGGTAATTGCTTTCATGCACTGACACCGCAACACCTCCAGCGTAATCCGTTAACTTTCTCCAGCGTGAGAACATTACTGAATCCAGCTCAATGCCGACCTGTCACCTGTGAATGGAGTGAGTTATTACGTTTAATAAGGGGACTCTCAATCTGGTGTCACCCAGGCAAAATATACAACAGAGTTGTTTATGCACAGTCTCCTTACAAACAAGACTGTCGGCTGCTTCCTGACACCTTCCCATAAAGAATTCACACAAACTCTATGTAGTGCTCCCTTCAGCTGGGGCTTTATCACATTGAATGTCATTTTCTTCCTTCTGTCATTTTCCAAGCCTTACTCTTGGTGTAGACGTTGGAATGGTAGTGATGTGAATATGATGGTGATGGCCCACTCCGGAAAACGTGAAAACTCCCCCCTGTTCAGCAGCCCTCTAGGTTTGGGTTTTGTTGAGCTCTCCCTCCACCCTCCACCCTCCCTCCCTCCCTTCGAAGTCTCTGATTGGTCGGACGGTACCTGCAGAGAGCGGCTCCATCTGCACCGGGTCTTGACCCAAAAGCTGATGATTAAATGAAGAATTCCAAAAACAGGGAGCTGTGGCTGCCAAACATGCCGTTTTCATTTGAGCCGTTGGTCTCCATCGCATTACGCAAATCAGCTAGCGTGGCAGAACCCAGTAATGCTCACTAATGAGGGATACCTCTCAGAGCAACCAGCAGCCGCTCTGCACAAACACGGGCTCCGCTTCAACTCGGAGACAGACATGCCTCTTCTGTCGTAGGAGCTAGAACTACTCTATATTTATACAGCATTATGTAAATTAATTTATTGAATTACGTTTAAATAGCTTCCAGCCTCCTCTCAGCCAATTTTAAGAAGAAAAAGATGGGATGCCACTAACTATGCCACTGTAGACGCTGTTTCTCATGCCACTGTAATTTGTTTCTGATGGCAACTAATAGGGAAAATGCATTCAAAGGTTTAGTTATATAATATGAAACTCTAACCAAAAAATGCATTTAATAATCATTTATGTGCACTGTGTGTATCTGTATGTGGTTTATGAACGGACAATGACACTTCAGCTTTCTGCCTGTTCTGTGGTGAATGTGTGTCTTCTTTTTATTCCTCAGGGATATTCTTGGTACCAGTTGAATATGCTTTGGAAACCACACCTTGGAAACTGAGTGACATAAGGTATTTAATGTTCCTCCTTCATGCAGTAATACAACTCTGCAGTGGCTCTGGTTGTATGTGCAGCAAATACAATCCTTGATGGAAACCAGCAATAGTCGATGCTTTGTGATCACTGCGCTGACAGTTTTAAATCCCATAAATACATAAATGCATAATTTGAGTAAACATTGCTGCTATCACACATTTTTGTGCTGTTAACTATCTTAGAAAAAAAAAAAAACACAAAAATAATGTCAACATACCACAATGAAAAACTGTCAAAGGTACGAGACCTAAGCATATCTTCTTGTCCTAAGCCTGATTTGATCACTTCACTGCCCTCTGCTGACAGCCCTGTGTCTGAAAATTAGCAGTGGAGTCAAGCAGCCTAATCTTGGTTTATCTAATATTACAGTCTTCATGTGGTATGTCCAACTCCATGTCATTGTTAAAATTAACATTAAGCAATCCACATCACATAAATGTATGAGAAGGAATAGAGCATAAATGCTTCCAGTCCCAGAAAGCTTCACTTTAACTGGCTTTAATTAATAATCTGACTGCGTTATGTAGAGCGATACTTCAGCTGTTCTGCCTCTATCTCTTTTGCAGTCAGTGCTAATGTTTTTGATCATAATTAACAATCATGATTATTTCAAATAGCCTTTGCTGAAGTTGTAGTCTATTTGTGAAGCCACAGTATTGTGTGTTCAGATAGTAAATCAGGGCATGACATTGGACTGTATGTATCTATTCAGTTGATATTCTGGGATTGTCATTGTATTATTCTTTCTAGCAAATACTGGCGAGGTGCACTTTGATTTTGATAGGTTCATCAGAGAATTCAGAACAAAGTGTTGAGCAAAAATACATCATTTAGCACAGGACAATGTTGAAGTGTGAGAAAGGGTGGTAAAAAGAGTAAGATGCCATCCCACTTTGCTCCAGTTTTTTACACTCACGGGTAATATTAGGGGTCCTGCTTTATCCGTCTGTGCTACCAACACTGTGTGATGAGAAATCAAGTAACCATGCCCCTGTGCCACACCTCAGTTCCTGAAACACTTCCTGCTTTACAGCTTGTGCAGATTTTTTGAGCCTCTGTCTTCATTCTCTAACTCCATTTCATGGACAAACTCCTCTGCAGTGAAATGCGCCCAGCAGACGGGACAGTGAGAGGATTTGATCATTTTAACGCAGTAACCCATTTTTTTGCTGTGACTACAGGACGTTCTGTTAAAGTTCTTTCATTTTTATTGGGTCAGTTGGTGCATTCTGGGACTTGAAATATAAGGCACCAATCAGGACAGCAACTATCCTGCTAAACCTCCTCTGTCTGTGATGCCAGACATTTTTCAGGTGTTCTTTGCTGCATGTTAAATAACAACCCAGTGGTGCCATGTGACCACCAAAGTTAACAGAGCCAAAAGCATGCTCCTGAGAACAGAACATGAATGCTTACTTCATATCTGTGCACGCTCTCCAATTCATGGAGTACAACATGTTAGCATAACTCACTTCTCCTTGCAAGGAAAAAACTCTACATGCAAAAAAAAAAAAAAAAAAGCGTTTGTGTATCCACTTTAAGGGAACGGAGAGAGAGGATTGGTCGCCTGGAGCTATGCTGCAGAGCTGTTTAAGCACAGCTGAGGGGCTCTGGTGAACGGAGATTTAATTTGGTCTGGGATGCCGCTCCGCGGGCGGCGCAGTGTCACGAGGACCCTCACACATTCGTCTCCACGCTTTCTGCCGTCGTGAGCTGTGCACATTTTAATTAAGCGGCACTTCCTGGCACGATTCTTGCGAGATTACCCATGGGTTTCGCAAAGCGTTTACCACCCAAAAAATATGAGGCTTTCATTTTGGACGTGTTTTGATGTGCCAAGGTGCTGTAGTCTCATTGCTTGTCTTTTAAGATAAGAGTCATTTTTTTTTTGTAATTATTTGAGTTTCATGTATGGAAACTTACCTCAATGTAGTGGCAACTAACAGGCGCACACACACACACACACACACACACACACACATACATATAAACAAGAAAACAAATGTGTCAGTTTGTACCAGTTTGGATGCTAATTATGTCTTTATTGTTTTTATATGTCTTGTATTATTATGTTTTACTTTTCATGGCATATTTTAAAGCATGCACTGGACTTCCGTTGGGTGAGATGTCGTGAGAATCATGGCAGAGGGAAATAGGGATGACTGACAGCATAGGGGAATGACTGTTTTCTCTCCTCTCCTTCACGAAGAGGACACAGCGCTTTTCCCGGGCCGTGGAGGGGCACAGGGGAGCGTAGCTGGCCCCTTTCCGAACGGCCCCGCGGAGTATGGTTCGATTTAAGCGAAGCGAAGAGAGCAGGAGAAGGCTGAACGCATCCTGTAACTTCTTTAAGGTTGCGCCCCTGAATTTTTGTAGCTGTTTCAACCTGTGTGGAGAAACAGCTGGGCCCCAGCTGTACGGAGCCTGAAACTGCGGCTTCAACCGATCACAACCAGACAGGATGGAAATACACCATTAAAAACACGAACAAAAATGATAATCATTTTTTATATATGTTATTACAGTTTTTTTTTTTTTACTTATTCCCTCAGGGATATTTAAAGAGGGCTTGTTCATGTGCCAAACACGGCATGCCGACCCACGCTCTGCCTTTCCTTCAGAGTAACGAGAGCACGAGGTGAATATAAGCATGAATGAGGTATGGATATGATTCACTGTCAGTTTGTGTATTCAGCTAAAAAGGAACATTTAAAGCCATGCTGACACAAAAATGAAATATGTCTGAGATTTCTTTTTTATATTTTTCTGTGGCTTTGCATATTGCCTGACATTCCAGAACTGTAAGTGAAACATTGTTTGTCTCTAAGTGGCCCTTCAACTGCTTTTTGAATTCCAGGAATATCATATCTATCACAGACAAGAATTACATGTGTGTTTTTTTATGTATTGCAGTCTTGCTTCTAAGGTCAGTTGAAGATCAGGCTCTCTTTCCAAACTGCAGGTGAGTAGCTGTGAATGACATCAATCACACATTTTTGGTCTTCTGTGGCCCTTTTAGGGCTGAACATGGACTGCCAAACCAAACCATTTTACAAAAAAGTAATTCTGCCCCCCACATCAGGATTGACATTCTTGCGAAAAGATGGAATATACTGGCATTGTATACAGACATATCACCAGTGCACTCTAACATACAAAACAGGAATGTGCACTGTTTTTTTTTTTTTTCATTTTGATCTACTTTCATATTAACATCTGTGCTTGCAGTATGTGGTCTTTCATTATATTAGCATAGCAGCCAGCTATACATTTATTGGAATGACACTGGGTGCTGGCAGGAAGCTTGTACTCAACCTCATTGAGTCCGCCCCCCCCTGCCAAAGCATCTTTGTGTCGGGTACTGTCAGTTACCATCATATCAGACCTGTAAAGGTTCAGTTACTGACTGTAAGGGATGTTTCGTACACGTTATGTGAATATTATGACACGAGAATCCACTGTGCCTGTGCCACATGCACAACCTGCATCTTGTGTTTTTGCCATTGCTGTTTGGATTCAGATTTTCCCTTACATTTATCTTGGGTCTGTGGCGTATTTACCTAACATGTTTTACTGGTGGACGGTTTTGGCATTAAGCTTGACATTCTAATTGCTGGCTTATTCACCCAGGCTAATAAAATATTCTTTACAGAATGAATAGCACCAGCACCACCAGTGTGGTCTGTCTTACAGACTGAAGTCTGTAACCGTAATTATGCTGTTTCAGATTTTGGGTAATTTAGTCTTATGCTTTTTAAAACTTCCGCAGTAAGGACAGCAAATATTTTTCCCCCCTTTTTAAAGATGGTGAGCTTTCTGCCCTGATTACTATAAATATGATTTCCTGTGAGTGATTCATTCAAAATTTCTGTCCTCTGCTTCCTGTGCTGTGAACCATTAATCATAAAACGATGTTGAACTAGGCATACCCCCAAAAACACAGTGAGTCACCAAGCAGCGTTTATACAGCTGCGCTCAATCAAGGAGAGGTGGGACAAACACCTGAAAGACTGCAAAGCCGTCCCTCCGCTGCAGCAAAGCCGGCCTTAATCCTGCCACATCACAGAGCGGAAGCCGCAGATTAAATCTATATGCTGAATCGCTGTACAATTAAACCGTTTGGCATCGGCGGCACCAGTAAGAACTGGTAAGATCAGGTTGTTCCATTTTAATTTCTGAAATATATTCTTCATGCTCAGAATGTGGATGCTATCATCACCAGTCACCGGCAAGCAACAACAAAAGTATTTATGACGTAATGTATATCGATTTGTTTACGCTCTGTACAGTATTTGCATGTACTTGTATATGTGCATAGTATATTTAAATCTCTAAATGACTGTAACAGATAGAAGTCGCTCTGGATAAGAGTGTCTGCTAAATGGCAGTTCTGAAAAGTGATAGAATTATTTGAGCTTTGTTTGAGCTCTTGTTTAAACCTTCATTTCTGTGAACTCCTTTTGCTTGAGTTCTCCCAGATCAGTGCTGTTGTTGTGGGACTCTGTCCCACTGGGGGCTGGCGTCCCCTGGCGACGGGGGTGAGAAGTGGGATCCCTCACAGGGGACGAGCCGGAGGGGAGGGGGGGACCATATGGACGGGGGGGGGGACGAGTCCCAGGAGGGACATCTGACTGCGTGCGGCTGGGGCACATCCTGAGGACAGCGGCGCGTCGTAAATCTACCACAGGAGACGGCTGCCTGACTGGAGACAGCGCCGAGGCATGGGATCAGACACGGCCGGCGAGAACTGCCAGCGCTGCGGATGACCCGGCTGCCAACGGGACAGCAGCACGCCCCCCCTCCACACACACCCCCACATCCCCCCCGCCACTTCGGCCCAAATGTGCTGACGAGGGACAACTGCAGCACTTCTCAAAGACCGGGCTGACCTTGACTACTCCTCAGTCACAGTCAGATCACACACTGTCTTTCAGCTGGACAGGCTGCCTCACATTCCAGAGGCTGCACACTGTGTTGGGTACCCCTATTACGTTAGCCAGGCTATCAATTTCGGCTACCGCTGCCATTGTCAGAGAGCTACAAATTTTAGCTTGTGCACAGAGTGTCAGGCTGGTACAGGACTGGGGCTGATAGAGGACTACGATATGAAGCTCAGCTTCTGAAAAGCACGAGTATTGTTTAAGCACTGTGCCACACGGTTCACTTTCTCCACTTTTTTTCCTGCTTTGTCTGAGTGCCGTTGATGTTTTCAGGACACCATTTAGAATGTAGCACCTCAGTATCGTCCAAAGCGGATGGAGAATGGAAGGATTCAGACTGGCGGGAATAAAGAGCAATTACCAGCTAATGCAAGCATTGTTTCAGCTTGCGCTGATTGAGAGTGCACTCTCCCAGAAGCCCGGGCTCTCTCATTGCTCTGAAAAGTGCTCCACATTTGGGCTGATAATCAGGGCTTCTGCGGTCCCCGATACAGCGCAACGCATGTTAGCTATGTGCAGTATGCATAATATGATTAGTCAAATTTACTGTGATATAAGGGCTCGGGGGAGGGTGAAAGAGGGGGATCGCCAAAAAAAAAAAAAAATGCTGTCTTCTTAGTGGCACCCAGCCATTCCAAGCGGGTGTTCTGGTGACATTAACAATATACCTCATTATTCTCATCCCAACAGTTTTGCGGGCGCAGCCCAGCTAAAAACGCCACCTTCAGCCGCTGCCATAATAGGTGTCGTGCTAACAAAAGTCTTGAAAGCATGCCAAAGACTCAATTCACGCTGTTCCGAGCCATATACCGCAGATGTCTCAGCGAGCCAGTCGACATTCGCAATCCATAAAGCCCACTTAGGCATTAATAATGGGCTTCGCTGCTATCTGCTGGGGACCACAGTCTATTTAAAAAAAAAGAAGAAGAAAAAAAAAAAGCAAGAAAAAAAAAAAAAACGAAACCAAACAAAAGATTAGGAGATAGATTACAGCAGGTCCGTCTCGGAATGGGCTCCCCGTTTCAGGGTCCTCCAGAGGGATGAGCTCTTGTTTGTTTGCTCAGCGCGACGCCGTTTGATTTTAAATGGCTGTTGTTCCAGTGTGCAGCATCCAGGGGATATCGCAAGCTGCGTTAAGCATCGTGAGCTGTTGTCTGTAACGCAGGTTACCAGCACCGCGAAGGCTGGTAGGACAATACTCCACACGTGTGATTATTTCCTCTTCTCCCTCGCGTTCTCTCTCATTTTGAAGGTCCTGCCGGAGGGCTGGGGCGTCGGTGTTCTCACTCTTTGGTTGTTTTGTTTTTTGGGGCCTTTGTATTGTTTTGTTGGTTAGGTTTTTTTCATCCTTTTTTTAGGTTTTGTTTCGTTTTTGTAATTGTAGAATGGAAATGGGTGTTGAGTTTTGTGGTTTATTATTTTAAATTAGGCTTAAAATCTCTCTATCTCTCTCTCTCTCTTTCTCTCTCTCTCACTCTCTCTCTCTCTCTCTCTCTTACCCACACACAAACACACACCCACAAACACACATACGCACGTACACACGCACACAAATTAATTTTCATCCCAGGATAGTTCATTCAAGCGTATGAGATTGTGCAAACCCATTTTATCTTCATGTGATATTGATTTGATTCTGATGACCTAATAGCTGACTTCGTCAGCTGGGGGTGGGTGCTCTCTCCCTCACTGGGACACAATGACCCATTTTACAATAACCATCCCTCTATCTGTTTAAAACCATCTGCCCTTGTGAAATCATTCACATGGTGTTTATCATCCTCATATCTTACAATTACCAATATGACAGTAATAAAAATATAATTTTCATTATCTGATACAAAATTGACTTTTTGCACCCACATATTCTCTGTCATACACACACACACACACACACATACATGTATAATTATATGCAATGTTTTTGTGTAAACCATCCCATTTTTCCCCTTCCATCACATTTATCTGGCAGCTGGTCCCTTACCCAACCCTACACACGCACGCACACACACACACACACACACACACACACACACACACACACACACACACACACACACACACGTACACACACACACACACGCACACACACACACACACACACACGCACACACGCACACACACGCACACACACGCACACACGCACACACACACACACACGCCACCAGCAGCAGTAGCAGGGCACAGGTGCATCTGAAGGCCTAAGCCCTCTGAAACTCAACAGGCAAGGCACTGGGGGTCTGTGTGCTGGAACACCATCTGAGTAAATAGCAGCGTAATCTCTGCGATCTCCCCACTCACCATCAGACGGGGGCCTCCTCGGTGGGCATCCCCCACCCAGCCCCCTTCTTTCTGAGGGCTTCCGTGAGCCCCGGCCCCTTGTAGGGAAGGCCCTGGGGCCTGTGTCCACAGTGGCCCTCTGGTGCTGCAGGCTGACTGGTTGCTTAGCACCCTGGAGATGCACCATTGCATTCTGCAACACAGCCTTTGCCTTTTGG
The DNA here is from genome assembly GCF_013368585.1 of Megalops cyprinoides. NCBI lineage: Eukaryota > Metazoa > Chordata > Actinopteri > Elopiformes > Megalopidae > Megalops > Megalops cyprinoides. The sequence goes on along the minus strand of NC_050600.1, from coordinate 5,406,992 downwards.
ACCTTTTGCCCTACCCTCTGACAGACAGTAAAATGGCACAGCTTTCACAAGACCACGCCTTTTCTTATTCACATCTGCGCGACTCACCCTGCCGTTCTCATTCAAAGATGTCTGCTTGGAGCCGGTCCATGCATTGCTTGAATTATTTCCTTCGCAAAATGGTTAATGGTTGAAAGTAAAAAAATAAGGTTGCATCGTACCTTTTTGCATGTTGTGTATTTTATAGTTTATTATATTTGTTGTGCCACATCCAGAACTGGTTGGAGATGAGCAGTTTGTGCTGTTGCTATTTTACAGCAAGGCGACAAGGTTCACCAGCCTAGCGGATACCGACAGAGCAGTCATAACCAGGTGTACTTTGGACTGATGTTCGGCCCATCCATTCCAATCATGCAAAGTGCTTTGGAGAATCAATGGGTGGCAGTTTATTATGGACTGTGACAGTTTATGACACAAGGTGGTTCATACATTATATTGCCTCCGATGCATGTCAGCACTCTCCGGGTGATAACGTTTTCAGGACACGTGATTCATTAACGTATCCAGAAGTGTGAGGCTTTCATTGGGAGTGTTTCATGGCGGCTTTGAAGCGGGATGTCGAAAAGTGAGGTCCAGGAGTATTGATGAACTGTCACCAGGGTCAGTGTTTATCAGAACACTCGGGTGTGTGCCGCACTTGCCAATAGGACAGATGGACGATTAATATTGATGCCGACTATAACTGGATCTTAGCCCACGCAAGAGTGGTGCAGTATAACATGAAACAAATTTACTGCTTATTTTATATTGTGTCCCTTTTGGAAGCCAGCCACCTCAGATCGTACCAGACACCGGAAAGGTTTATTTTAGATCAACGTGAGTAAGAGAGATAAGGACAAAAAGGACACATATGATATGGGTTGCGTAGTGGGACAAACAGAACCATTTCAAGATGAGTGGGTGGTGGTGGTAACACAAAGCCACACCCCAGGGTGGCGCATCTTTAAACACAGAGGGGGAGAGCGGCTGACTTTACACCTGCAGGTCGTACAGGGATGCCAGGGAAATCCGTCAAAAAATATCGGCGAAAACCTTCATGCTGAAAGGGAAAACAAAAGGATTTTGGAGAATGGCCTGCATTGCATTGGATACTTAATTACTCTGTTATTTGATATAAGCCCTGGATCCAAACTGCTGCCCTTTTTACTGATGTTAAGCAACTTGCCCGCAGTTCACCTGGCCCTAGAATGAAAAGGGCGTTAATGCAAAGGCTGGACAGGACAGGGTGATGTGCCCTTAAGCATGGATGTATATACTGTATAAGCTTTGCACATGTATATTTTTGCATAAGACTTCCCACCGGCCAGACAGATAACATCAGGGAGGATGCTTTATCTCAACGCTGTGAGCTCATTCTGGGCAGCTGTGACTGAAATCCCTGTCACTGCCCTTCAAGGTCAGCTGGCCTTGGCAGAGCCGTTTCTCCCGCGATGCTGATGCCGTCGGCCTTCAGCACATGGAGAGCGAGATCCAGCACAATCTGTCACTGGCTCCGGTGACGGCTCCGAGCAGCCTGACGCGTAACGACCCCTGTTAAATTGGGGGGGGATAATCTATTATCTGGTAATGGTGACTGCGCCAGGCGCTCCAGCGCGGCGTTACACCTGGAATAAACTAATTGAGGTCACTTCCACTTATGAGCAGGCGTGGATGGATCGTCGTGAGAGAGACACAGCTCATAGAGAAGGCCCTGTCACAAAATAGTCTGCCGGCACTGGTGAGTGCCTTTTTGCACCTCATTCTGGTGGGGGGGGGTTGGGGGGGGGGGGGGGGGCAGTGCAGCTGGGTTGCCCCTTCCTGCGAGGCCCAGCAGTGCAGCCTCCATTTGCTTTGTCTAATTTTGCATCTCTATCCGTGCAGCGTGAGATTCCGAGCGCGCGTTGGGAATGACCCCACTGTCTCTCTCTGACGTCCAGTAAATTTCAGTGTGAGAGTGTCTCATTTCTCACGCTGACGCAGCTGCGCTCCGTCCAGATATTCAGTTTTACAGCTGCTCTGCCCCGAGCCGTTACATCTCATTTGGCTCCTAAATAATTTTGCCATTTATTTGTTGGAGGGAAGTTTTAGGCTCTTTATTTAAGACGTTATCTGAGACTTTATTTAAGATGGCCTCCACTGGGATATCCAAGAGTTCATGTTCACAACATCTGACACTACAAGGATTCCAGACTTTCTTTAAGATAATCCCATCCTCAAAGCCCTGTGTGTTTCACAAAAATAGCCAGTCTTTCTTGTATTCAATATAATATCATGCCCGTTCCAACATAGTGTAGTGAGGAATGATCTGAAGGCAATGACCACAGCACCTGTCCAAGCACTTTTCATTGCCTATGGATTACTGAATACTGACTAGGTCAACCTCTGTAATTCCTATGGTTATTGTTTTATCGGTCGAATACTGTAATTAAAATTTTTTAAGTGATAAGAGGTTCGAATTTACGGGGTTTTAAGTGTGTCCAGTTGAGGTTCAGCTTTAGACTTCTGTGAGACGTTTCCAAGGTTATTGCTCTAGCAGGAAGGCATTTTCTGATTTTGACTGTACATTTACATCACAATGGTTTACACTCAGGCTATTTTTAATTCTTACTGCCCATAAATACCTCGGCATTCTGGGTTTATGGCCCACTGCTTCAGTATAGAGTGGTCACAGAAAAAATGCCATAGGAATGTTGGGAGGGTTTTATTGCGGTCTACACAGATACAGCATTAGGGAAAGCCAATGCAGTCTTCTGCCTTCATTAATATCATGTCTGCCCAGTGTGATTCTTGCGAATGGTTAATCCATACAAATAAAATTCTTCCTATTCTGTGCCAGCCCACCCTTACTGCAATGGGCATGTCTTTATCCGCGGGGAACGTCCTAGCTCTCAAATTAGCAGTCATTCAGCTTTTACTGGGCCCATTTTGGATCAAAATAAACATAAGCACAAGACCAAACAACCAAAGGTCAATCTCAAACCATCCCTTTCACCGAAAAAGAATTCTACAGAAAGTAGCAGCAGTTGCCCAGCAACTTTGTAAAAAGGGATAAGGAAGGGGGAAAGGAACATTCCCCCAGCTGTACTCTGCCGAACTGGGTTCTGCTTATCCGTCGCTGCTGTTTTTGTTGTTTTTCTGATGGTTCACTTGAACTGTAAAGGACTAAAATCATGGTAGGCCTTGACACCACTTACTCTATTACACCACATGTATACTTCTCCTTAACATAAGATTCTCTTCCAGTACTGTCATCTGTCCTTCACGTCTCCTCTTGGGTTACACGTGTACAGCTCATGCAAACTTTGACACCTTTTTGATGTGTGGACAATGTGAATAGCATATCCTAGCGTCCTGGTGCTCTGGGGGATACTAGTGTACCTGTACCAGTCACCATGGACACTGAAGAGATCTGATCCTGGATCAACTGCCAATACGCGGGAACAGGTAACCTCAGCAGCCTTCAGATTTTTGCCTGCTGCTGTTGCTTCTGATTTTCATCAAGATTTCTGCCTGAATGAACTTTCTATTGATGTTAATCAACTGATTCAGCGATATACCATAAAACTGAAATGATTTGTTCATCACTATCATTGCGTGATACTTACTATGATTATTAATATTACTTTTTGCATTTATATAGTTCTTTCATTTGCCTTGGAATGATTTCTAATAGATTCCACTGAGACTGTTCTGTTTTCACCACTTCAAACATTTCATTAACTGACCTTTGAAATGTTTGGAATTACACACTTTTGCTAAAAATATTTTTGGTTTTCATTATGTAACCTCCATCACCTTTTGCTGCTGAAAGAAATGCATCGATGCACATCTTGTTGTTAACGCTGTAATGTTTCTCTTGTTATGCCTGATGCATTCATTTTCTATCACATAGATTGATCAGCGCCTCTGATACGTAGACCCCACAGAATGATAGTAAAGTGCATATGGACCTCTAACGCAATTGGAATAATAATTGTAACCGTCAATGGAAAGGACTGGAATATAAAGTGTAGCGTGAGCATGCTCAGTGTTGTACGTGTGACGCCGTGCCGGCCTGTTCCTGTTATCTCCCCCCAGCCCTCCGGGAGGACAATCCCGGCAGGGCCGGCCAGCCTTGGAGCCACGTTCCTTCGGGTGCTCGGCTCCTCCAGGATGTGACCGGTCGAAGGCAGCGCCGGGCGTCTGCTTCCAGTGCAGGTGTGCCAAGGAAGTCCTCGGTGCCGTCACTAGGCAACCCGTCTGTCTAATCCTCACAACGAGTCTGGTGAATAATAATGATGAGGGTGGTGGATGGGGGGTGGGAGAGAATGGGGGGGTGGGGGTGGGGGGTTGGAGGGGGGCATTTGGGTGTAGAGAAAAAAGGCAACCCTTCTGCTCCAACCAGTGTGCCCTGAAAGAGTAGTGCACTCTCCCGGCATTCCAGCTAATCCCAGTGTTATCACCTCAGCAACGGCTGCAAGCCGGCAAGGTCTGCGCTTGGTTTCCCAGCCCCGCGCCTTTCCCCCGACTCTGCTCCCAACTTGACTTGTTCCACCCACACCCACAGAGAGGTGACGGGGGCTCGAGAACAGGAAAAGGGGGGGGGGGGGATATTCCGTACAATCGAGCGCATGCAGCCGGATATTTTACTGGAGCAATTCAAGCTCCTTGCTCAAGGGGTGTGACAGCAGCGCCTTAGTTGTCGTAATCAGAAGCAGGATAAATGTTTAAGGGGGCTTGGTTCAGAAAATGGAACCATCGGTGTACAAAGCAAAAAACATTTGACTGCTGGCCCGTGAAATTTCAGACAAACGTCATGTTGTTTCATGCAGGTAAAGCAGTGTGACAGTGTATCATAGCGGTAAGAAGCAGGGCTCATAACCAAAAAAGTTTGTTGGTTCGATTCCCCGCTGGGGCACTGCTGCTGTACACTTGGGCAAGGTACTCAACCCACAATTGCCTCAATAAATATTCAGCTGTGGAAATGGAAAAATTGATAAAACTATAACCTATATAAGTTGCTCTAGATAATGATGTTTATCATTGTAAAAAAGGTTTGACTTAAATGTATCAAGTGAGAGCAACATAGACCAGCTTGGCCAAAATACAGGCTGGTGGCGTTAAAACAGACAATCTGCATTAGAGCACAGCAAATATATGATAATGTCATTTAAAGTGAGCCTTCTTTATACATTGTGAATTCACTTCACACGTTTCAGACAAGTAGATTAGTTCCTCTTGCCTCTTACTTTCAGATTTTATTTTTAGTCTGAAGTCCAATTATTTTTTCAAAATGCATCTTAGCGTCCAGATGGCTATAAGCTATTTTCATGGAATTGGCAATAACACTGGTGTGAATTACAAACATGCTCATTGCAGGGGCAGGTGCAAAAACTTTTGTTTCGCACCATTCTGGGCATCCGTGGTAGTTACACATGTCGATTCCTCTCAAAATCAATTACCACATTTTTTTCCAAGAGAATGCTGCAATAAAGCTTTATACAGAGAAATCTCAAAAATGCGGTCAATATTTCATGCGCGCACACGTGCGTCTTTATGTGGCATATCATGAAACATTATTCTCAAAAATTTATTCCCTGTTTTTGATAACATATGTTGGGAAATTTGGGAGATGGGGGGAGGGGGGGAGCGTTGTTGGCTTTTGAAGTGGCTGCCACAAAAAAAAAAAAAAAAAAAAAAAAAGAAGGACACGTTTGTATGAAGACCCTTTTCTAGTTCAAAGGGGTGGAAGGAATTGCTCTGGGGAGAGAATAAGATCAAGCTATGACCCTGATGTTTCCGCGCTGTCCCCGTCGCCTTCTGCCACGTGTGATTCTCAGAGACCGGCCGCCTGTGCCATCTGGCTTTGTTCTAATTCGCGGTGAACATATTGGGATTCTCCCCCCCCCCCCCCATCCCCCTCAGTTCGGGCACCTCTCCCCAATCTGTTTGCGCACACCTCTCTGCCGTGTCCGCGGCGCACCGCGTCTGTGCAGGCTTCGGTCGCTAAACGCTCCCGCTTGCCCTCTTCCCTCTATAATCCCTGCGTCCGCCCGACGCCGCCCTTTAGGTGAGCAACGAGTCATTAGAGGTCCACGTACAGACATCGCGTGCAGGCGTGAGGTGGACGTTTCCTCCCCCGGAGGCCCTCGTGGAGACCCGCCTGCAGGAAAAGCTTCTGTCCTGTCCCCACACGGAGGGGTCAGGGTGAACGGATCTCTGAGGGAAGCAGGAGCATGCAAGGGTTCTGAAACTCAAGTGTTCAAGGGCACCTTTCTCTCTGAAAGATGATCAGAAGCGATTGACAGGCTATGGAAGGCCCTTCGTTTCGTGAAGCCAAATATTTTCCCAGGGTTTTCTTCTTTTTTTTCGCATGTTCCAACTCTCTAAAACATGGCTGATCTCAAAAACATAATTATGAAAAACATGTGGCGCCTAATGAATGCCAGACACATGTGTCTGCAAAGTGTATATTTATGCACGCGTTTATTTGTGTGTTTGCCCAATTATCATTGTTGCAGCTGCTCACATGATGGCCGAGAGAGAAGAGCTCTGTCTCCATTCTAACAGAGAGTAAGCCTAGTGGTACACATTTCTGTAATGAATCTAACTGCGCTGTTCAGGGTGTGGAAATACAGTAAGATGACCCAATGTTAGATTCAGGGAGAAGTACATATATACTGCAGTACAGTCCATGGACACATGGACCTGAAGGAGCACTTCGACATATTTTTACACATAGTGGAAGGTTGGCAGTGAGATGCTTCTTTCGCTCACTGGTGTCTCTTCAGTCACAGTCCCACAGTCTTCCAGGACTTGAGTTGCCCTGGTCTGCCCTCCAGCTACAGTAATACCCATCTTTGTGGGGTTAGAGAACTTAGCTATGCATGGGTGCCAAAAAAAATTACAGAACTACTCATACCTCAGCTTGGGACTGCAGGAAACTACTCTTGAAAAAGTGACGTCTCTTACTGTCTGATCAGCTAGTGGAGTCACATCCCCAGTAACAGCATTTTATTGCCATTTCAACCAGGTTTTCAGCTGTTGTACTTTAAAAACTATCCCAGAGAGAAATTACATCAGGTTTGTATTACATGAACTTGTTTTACTTATTTTGCATTGTATTTTGATGCAAATTAACGAACGTGTTTGAGGGTAAGTCCTGAATTATTTGTAGACATGTGTGGAGGTTAGCAGAGGACCACCAGGCCTTAACTAACTAACACACGTTCCATTGGATGTCCCTTCTCCACGCGTCCACTCGCACCCGGGCAGATTACTCTTTAATCAGCGGGTAAATCAAAGGAGACAGGGCGGCTGGCGGGAAGAGACGGGCGGCTGGCGGGAAGAGACGGGGGGCGGCGGCGACAGCGGTGGCGGCGGGCGACTCATGCAGCCCCGTCACGGTGGAACAGATGGACGTGGAGCGACGTCGCAGGACGGACTGCCGCGTGAGCCAGCGGAGATGAAAGGTGAGCCTGGGAGACAGGTTGCGCGGGGGCAGCGCCAGATCCCACGAACAACTGCACGGGAATAATCAAAGGAACGTGCGGCATGTGGCAGAGGCCGTATGTTTTCCGACGAACAGAAGTCCGCCCGCGTAAAGAAGCCCCCGGGGCAGGCTAGCGCCTAACATCCCTCCCGGATAGCCTTACCGTGAGAGGGCGCATACATTTACAACAAAAGGGGGCCATCTATCCAACCGCCATCTGATACCACCTGCCCGGGGAGATCTCAGAGATGGAGCTGCTGCTATGCTGACTGCTATGTATTTTCATATAGCTGTGTATTTCTCCAGCTGAATCAGAACTGCAATGTTGAGTGCCTTTACTGGTGTCGTTCCACACCCGGAATAGCCGCGGTTGAAAGGGGAGTGGAGCAGTGGGTGGGATGGGAGGATTGCAGTCGTTGCACTACTAAAGTCACCACTTAACGCTCAAACAGGTGGAGCAGAAGAGCACAACAAAGGCGTGTTGACCGTGCCTCTTCTCAGACTCCTTCGTTAACACGCCTCATTAATGTCGAGAGGAGCAGGGAGCTCCTGACTTTTACTTGTCTAAAAGATTTACTTTAGGCTCTGCCACATCAGGGTGTTATTTCAACAGAAACACCCTCCATAAGCTGTAGTTCCCTGCTCCCAGCAGTAAACCAGCCCACCTGCTTCTGTCCCTGCCTACATTACATTATTGTCATTTAGCAAACGCTGTTATCCAGAGTGACTCAGATAGGTTTTTACATGTTACCCAATTATATAGCTGGATGTTTACTGAGGCTGTTGTGGGTTAGGCACCTTGCCCGAGTGTATAACAGCAGTGCCCCAGCAGGGAATTGAACCAGCCACCTTTTGCTTATCAGTCCTGCTCCTTAACCACGACACGACACTACACTGCTGCCCACACCTTCAGCACTCTTCAGGTTCTGTTCGGCTGATACAGGGTTTCCCAAACTACATGCCATCAGTGATAATATTCCTGTTAGATCTCGCTTGCCTCATACTGTCTCACAGATACAGTTGAGATCTACAGTGAGTCTACAGTATGAACTCTTCCTACCATTGCTACGATGAGGTCTTTCACGTGAGCATGTGCATTATTTTAGATATTTGCTTCAGCGGTGGGGGGGAACTGGACTCTGAGCGGCAGCTGAGGGGTATGGATTTTAATCCCAAGCATAAAATTGCTGCTGTAGTCTTGAGCAAGGTACTTGACCTCAGTTGCCCCAGTATAAATTCAGCTGAAAAAGGGTTTACAAAATGAGTTATTCATTAGTTGTAAATGCAATTTCAAATTCATTAGTATAAATGCAAACTGAATTAATCGTGGAGTGTAATTTGTGTTATCTTGTTCTCATCAGCTTCCCTCATTCAAAGAAAGCAGGTGGATCACCAAGGTGTTCTGCTTCAGTGCAAAACAGCCCGTCATCAAAGGCCAACACCTGTGAGTCCCATTATGATTTTATAACTTAAAAAACATTTTTAAAAGTCTTTTCAAAGTTTACGAGGCCGAGGGTATGAATGGAAGATCAGAGACGAGGTGAGCTCGCGTTGGGTCGGGAAAATTAAAACATTTGTTGACCTTCAATCTGTTTTCCATAAATTTGCAAGGATATGGGCACGCAAAGCCAAATAAATTCCGAATCACGCGAAAGGGCTGTTCCTCTTTGATCGCCTCTGCAGATCTGAAGCCTGCAGGACTGCGGTAATGAAAAGCAAGTCTGTAATGACAGCAGGGGCTTCCTGGGTGCTGTAATTCTCACCTTTCACACAGCCCTGGAGGGAAGGAGACATGTTTATTATGGGCTGCACCAGTGACGGTGAAGATAGGAATCTCAACTAGTGCCCCAAAAATGAGATCAAAAACCTCTGTGCACAACGGTGAGAATGTTTAGTCATCAAATGTATAAATCAGGTGCGTGAGAAACACCCCCCACCAAGCCTCTAAATGAAAGAGGGGCTTTTCCTGGGACAATGCCTTCCTTTTGCGAGTCCGGGGGGGGGCTGGTGCCACGCACACAATCCACGATTCCTGCGCATGCCCTCACTGATCTTAATTAGGGAACGCAAACTGGAGGAGGTCCCGCCGTGAGGAAAGTCAGCGGGGAGGTGCAAAGCTTGCAACAAGCCCTGACCCAGAAGCGCTTCCAGGGTGTATGAGCACCGATCCCGCAGAGCCGAATGGGGCGATGACGCCCAGACTGAGGCTGGCTCCAACCACGCACCTTGCTTCCGGTGTGTTTACTTCTTTTTCAGATGCGCCCATGTTATAGACACCGTCAAATTAATCATTGTAAAATCCGTGTTCACCCTCACTGGTCTGGGAGTGTTGTTAGCCTGGTCCGACACTGTTGGTCACTGTGTTACATTATATTATTGACGTTTAGCAGATGCTCTTTTCCAGAGCGACTTACATTAGTGAAAGTTTTTTTTTTTTTCACTATGTTATCCATGAATGCTTACTGAGGCGATGCTAGGTTAAGTACCTTGCCCACGGGTACAACAGCAGTGCCACAGCAGGGAATCAAACCAGCAACCTTTCGGTTACAAGTCCTGCTCCTTAACCACTGTGCTACGCTGCCGCCTGTTCATTCAACTTGGATGGATTCTGTTCTGTTGTGCTGAAAGCTGCTCTGGATAAGAGCGTCTGCTAAATGAATGCAATGTAATGTAATGTAATGCAATGCCTTGGACCTTCAGTGAAACTGAATAATATTATTATTTTTCTACCCTGATTCACATCATTCTTTCTTTCTTGTATTAGCCAAGTGGGGATGACTTTGGTGCTAACCAGGGCTGGCTCCATCTCCCTTAATTAACGGGGCCCAGCTGGCATCTTGGGAGGCCTAGGCCGTCGTTCAGGAACGCGCTCAGTCTGAGAATGTGGATGTGTGCCGAAATGGTTCATGGGTAAAAGTGCCAGTGAGCCTGGCCACCCAGGCCTCCCTACAGCTCTGGGCCTGGTGTTCAAGCTCCTAGAATGGCCTAGTAATACAGGAGAAAACAATAATGTAATGATCACACATACACACACACACACACACACACACACACGGACACACGGACACACGTACACACGTACACATACACACACACACACACACACACACACACACGTATATATGCTCACACTCACTCTGTGAGTGTTGTTAGCCTGGTCTGACACACTTACACTGATACACTTATGTTCTGTTGTGCTGGAAGTTGCTCTGGATAAGAGCGTCTGCTAAATGCATGTAATGTAAGATGTATGTATGTGCGTGTGCGTGCATGTGTGTGTGTGTGTGTGTGTGTGATTGTTACATTATTGTTTTCTCCTGCATTACTAGGCCATCCTAGGAGCTTGAACACCAGTATATCTTTGTATTGCAAGCCCTTATGACATTTCACTCTTGGTCTGAACCAAGGGATCGCATTTGTGGGTAACGAGATTACACATGTGCCCGAGAAATCCTGCTTCCATTGCATAGCTTAATTTTCCACTTGTGTTAGCTCATCTCAGGACTGCTGTCTGCCTCAGATACCCTAATCGTGCAGCACGAGCGCTCTCTCTCAATGTCATCGACCAGTGAGCTGCAACTGGGAGTCCACACACAGACACACACACAGACACAGACACACACACACACCCCTGCCCAGCGCTGGCACCACCGCTGTTTACCCACTTCTGTTGCTAGGCAACGGCTGGCAAAGCTGTGTTTTCGTTGCGCTCGTTTGCCCACCTTCGGCTGCAGGTGTGCCTACTCCAGGCATGTGGCTGCGAACAGACCAGGAAGAGGGCCGTGTGTAGCCCGTACAGAGATACAAGGCCACTGGTGCCCACAGGAGGACGAGTTTCGTGTTTTACATTTACATTTTACATTTATTTATTTAGCAGACGCTTTTGTCCAAAGCGACTTACAAAAGTGCATACAGTAAGTGTTTGAGGGATATATGAGGTGGTGTTCAGATTATTGTTACTGATGAAATGTTACTATTATTGTTACTGATGAAATGTATTTTTTTTTTTGCAGTAGTGATGGGATACTGAGGTTTTCATGAACCCTAAAATGAGTGCAAATGCTATCAATGGGTCTGAACTGATTTGAAACAATCACATGCTTTTGCAGTGAAAAGCAGTGTGTTTTGATCGACCAACGATTGGCTAACAAGCTACATCTGTTAAAGTTGACAGTAGTTAACTTTAGTCAATGCTAGGGCATTTATAGAGAAGTGTGCATGGCATATGATAAGATAAAGGGTAATGTTAAATGGTGGTATGAATACAGTAAGTAGGCCTAGCTAACTAGCTACCTACCTACTTAATGTTATCTAATGTTGGCATCAGTTCACCATTTAAATCCACTAGTGAAACTAGTTAACATTGTTGGAAATAAGGGATACCTTAGATTTCACTGCAATGATAGTTAGCTGGCCAGCTAATTTACCGGTAGGCTTCAATGGGCAATGGGAAAATATTTAGGAATACATATCTCACCATAAACACATTGCCAAACATTGTTCTGTATTGAAGTCTTTCTGTCTGAAAGACCTCATTCTGTGTAGACAATGGAAAGTTACACAAAAAAAATTACAAAATATTCAGGGATATTGCTTGGGTCATGTGGGTCCAAATTGTTTAGTGCAGCATGGCTTTATTTTGATATCAATGGTTTTAAAAATCAGACCTATATTTGTATCCTACTGATTTAAGTCTACTCTTAGGTTCTCTACTAATATTCTACTATCATACTCTCTGAATATATTTCCTTTCCCACTCAGATGTGTATGGAGTACAGTACAACTCCCACTCAAATAAGTGCAATACAGCAGCTCTGCTCCCCCTGGGACGAATGGCCCACCAGCTTCTCTTTCCATCAATCAATACAGCTTGGAGCATTTCCACAGGAGATCCAAGTCAGCAGGGCAAGATGGCAGTGGCCCCTACTTCCCCCTCTCTCTCCTTCTTTTCCTCTCTCGCTCTGCCTACACTCAGTTGTCCCATGCCCCCCCCCCTCCCTCTCTCTCTCTCTCTCTCTCTCTCTCTCTCTCTCTCTATTGATCAGACTGTGGTGCAGAGTTAAACAGTGCCAGGGAGGGGGCTGGTGGTGCCAACGCTCCCCAGCCGGTCTGACCTTGAGACGCCCATCGGGGATCATTATCTTTCTTCTCTCAGGCCGTCTCCGCTAATCAGACAGCACAAACCTGCCCCGGCTCTCCCCTGCACAGACCCCCCCCTCCCCCCTCCAGTACCTCCAGGCATTCCATGACCTGCTGCTGTGTGTTTGAACAACAGTTTCACATTCTGCTCCACAAGCTGCCATGTACTCCGTCTTCTCAGGCTCTTCACGCTCTCCAAAATACAGAAAGAGAGAGAGAGAGAGAAAAAGAGAGAGAGAAGAAGAATATCTGTCATCATTCACAAGACCGAACAAAGTACCAGACACGGGATGCAAACTCGGGATGTCGTTTTTTAAAATTTATCAAACTGTATTTTCCCCTGCTTTAATGTTACACGTTTCTGTTGAGCTGTGCTGACGAATCATGTAGGCGAGTTCTGGTCCATCAAAAGGAAAAGAGGAAAATTTTGGGTCCTTTTACTGTGGCGCCGTTACAACTGTAATAATAAATTCAGCCAGTGGAGGGCAGTGCAAATCTCTGTTCAACTCGGGCTTCCTTCCCTCCCTCTGGTCAGGTTGTGACTCAAAACCAGTAACAGTGCAAGGTTTTCAAATGTTCTCTTATAAGCCCCACTGGCAGCTCGGTGACAATAAAGTCAATAAAGAGTATCTATTTCCTGGTTTCTGTGGCACATACTGCGTGTGTGTCACCAAAGCAGCTAGAGAACAGTCTTTCTGGAAACTTCACCGTGCTTTTTTCATAGTCAAAATACAGGAAATTCCAGCTTTGTGTTACAGTGCTCTGAGGACTGTGTTTAACTCCAGCGTCATGTTGCTAAAAAACCTCTCTGCTCTGGCTGTACAACCAAGAAAAAAAAGGTCACAAAGAGAACCTTAAAATTTGAAAATGAAATGGAACTACAGCAGAGATCCCACAGCCCACGGAATGGATTTCTTTTTCTGTTTAGCCAGAAACAGATCCTTTTTATTATATGAAACCTTGAAATATACCAGTTATTTAAGGAAAAGAAGAAGGTGTTTTTTCCAAAAATTCAAAACTTGATCCAGTAATCATGCCATGGAGAACAGTTGAAATGTAGTATTTACCATATCATTGCAAAATACTCAAGTTCCTGTTATGCTTCCTAACATGATCATGTCCTAGAGGACCATTACTTAATTAACTGGCAATACAATGGTGAATAAACACAAGCAGTGTATATTGCAGTGGAGACAGGGTGCAGAAATTGCCTGCCCAGCCCAGGTCTTCATATAAGTGTCCTTTGGAATCATTTAATTAAAGGGATAATATATTGTCACCACCTAATGGCCCAGGGTACCATGGGGTGACCTCTGTGCTGTCTTTTTACACTGATGATTCTGATACCTGTGATTCTGGCTTCCTCTGGCCTCCTGAGGTTATTCATGTACACCATGCTGCATTCACCAGCTGCATCCTGCAGTCTTAAAATGCGCCATTTTCCTGCGCCCAACATTCGTCTGGTTTAATCAATGTCCTCTCACACTGTTTGCCCTGTGCATGTGAGCTGAGGCAAAAACACAACCGGCCAGTATAGTTTCCGCAGCAGGGTGTCTAATGAAACGGGCTGATTGACGTTACTGATGCCGCTAGTCCGCAGGCGTCTGAGATGAGGGATGTGAATCTCCCCAGCAGGGCACTGTCCTGGCTCAGCACGTGAGGCACAGTTGACTCTATAATAGGCACGCCCCCCCCCCCTCACCCCACCCCATCCAACACCCCAAGGACACACCCCATCTTACCCGCCTTTCATCAGCTCTCCCAGGAACTCTTAATCTGGGAGCGTTGGATTATCCCCGAGACTCCTCCGTCACTGGTAATCCCCGGGCAGTCGCCTGTGTCAACATCGCCAAATTTACCTGCCGCACCTAGCGGCCGTCAAACTCCGCCTCGGACACCCGCTGTCCGTGCTGACGGAGCGGGTCCAACAAGCGCGTCCCAAACAACCTTGCTAAATCATATTATCTGTCACACACTGGAGTGGGCCCTCCACTTCATCCTGTCTAAACGTTTTTATTAACACTCACCGTGTAAAAGGTGCTGACAAAGCAGCAGATGTGTTACTCAGCCACTGTTATCTTATTATGTGCCTAAGTGCCTGTTATTGCCATGGTCCATTTAGAGGAGGTTCTGTCAAAGCAAGTATGAAATATGCGTGTGTATATGTGTGTGTGTGTGTGTGTGTGTGTGTGTGTGTGTGTGTGTGTGTGTGTGTGTGTGTATGGGCATCTGTGTTGGTGGGGAGCAGGAGGTTGGTCTGAGACTAGTAGAAGGTTAAACAGTAAAACATGCAGTAATTGCACTGTGGCAAAAGTTACGAGCGCGTGCTTTGAGAAAAAATAATAAACACAGCATGAAAATACTCAGAGTCTCTCTCCAGAATGACAAAGGCTCCTCTTCAGCGCTCCCATATGTGATGTGAGATTATTGAAATCTGATGAGAGAGACAGGAGACATGAGGCTGTAAAGATGAAGGATGGCAGGCTGAGACCAATCCAGCAGAAAGCAGAGAACTGAAAACAGGCAGCACAATCTGCACCAGGAGTTTCTGCGAGTTGAACTGCATTGTGGGTAACCAAAGCAGAACACTGCACTTTAGTCCGAGCCCACTATGGAGGGCCTCACTCTGCCAAGCACCAGGGCTGTGGCGGAAATGGAGGCCAAAGCTAGGTTGGCCTTCCCTCTCGTTCCCTAATGACCCCCCCCCAACCCCAGGCTGAGATCTGATTCTCCCGTAAAAACCAACCAATGATTATACCTTGAAGGGGCTTGGGGGGTGGGGGGGATTCAAACCAGGGGCAGGTGGTGCTGGGAATCAGGCCTCATTAGCAGCGCCTTCTGCTGCCTTTTGCCAGCGCACTCGGCAGATGGAGGCACGCCTTCACGTGTTTCCTCACCTCGGACGGCTGGAGACGGGAGGGGTGGGTGTGGGGAGTGGGGATGGGGGGGGTCGGCTTTAAATCGCGCTCCATTTCTGCACACTGGGCTCTTTTTTTTACCTCCCGAGGAGAGGGGAGAGAGGGAGGGAGACGGAGGAGAACGGCCACGGCTGAAAGAGGATCTGTCAGAGTTAAGCACGCTCGTTGGGTAATCTGTTTAAGTTGGGCACGCCGCGGGGTGTGGGGGGGGGGGGGGGGGGGGGGGGGGGTTTGTGTGCCACGGTGATCGAGGTGCGTGGGAGGCTAGCAGACAGGTAGGCGGGCATTCACCTTTCTCGTGCGCGGCTTACACCCCAGGGCTCAGCCAGCAGGGCGGCCGATCCTCTTAGGGCTAATCTGGAATGTGACTCCATCGGCTCATCCAGCTCGTACGGCCTGACCCCGCCGAGTCATGTGGGGACTCTCGCACCCGCTGACACTGGACACCTGTATCTCCCGAGCCCAGTCTATCTGCCACTATCTTACCCCCCTATCTCTGCCAGCTGTACCAGGCAAACGGAGTGGCCCGTCGCTCAGAGGTCACGGCGTCTCCAGGCTTGGCATATGAAAGGGCTTAGCTGGGGCATTTGCTGCTGCTTTGCGGTGGTGTTTGCCAAGCCGCTTGGTGGAGAGTGGGCACAGTGTGGCACCGCCAGGGCTTAGTCCCAGGCCCCACTGTACGCCGTGTTAACAGCGCTGGCATTGGCTGATGTTGTGCTAATCTCGAATCCCATTGGCTGTTGATTGGACCACCTTGTCTTGCATTTGTCTTGCCAAAGAAGGGCTGGAGATGAGCTGTTGTTGACCTGCTCAGAACCTTTGCTCCCAGAATGCCCCAGTGCCACACCCTTTTAATGCCAACCAATCAAACGTGCCTTCGATTACAAAGAGAGGTCTGTTAAGACAGATACTGTAGAGGGGAAGAGTTCAGTTCAGTTGGTGGTGCAACGGCTAATGCATAATCTGTAATTACTCAATTATTATCATGGTTAATTTACACAAAGCATATTATTCAGAATTGTTCATCTGGAACCTCCATTCACCTATTGAGATAAAAAAAAAAAACCTGCTGTGCTCGCAACAAGACACGTGGCTGTTTGGCCACATCGGTTCATTCATGCATTTTGTTTTTGCGAGTCTCAGCTGAATTGTTTAGAAGCTAGTAAACTATCTGCGCCACATCAAACAGCGTTTATGGTCGTGGGTAAATTGCTGCCATTTGTTTGGTGTCACAGTGAATGCTACTCACGGGGTCATCTGGGAGGCTGTAAGAGGCAGCTGATTGCATTGATGAGGCCTTGCTCTCACGTGCCTGGTTATCACCAGGAGGTTCACCTCACATGCTCTTTCCATAGGTAAACTAAGCACGTGTCATGATTAAGTTGAACATTTGTGGGATTCATTTAATAACTCTGTGTGTGTCTGTCTGTGTGTGTGTGTGTGTGTGTGTGTGTGTGTGTGTGTGTGTGTGTGTGTAAGCTGGCGTTTTTGTTGAGGAGAGAGACAGAGGGATCGTTTGACGCCGCTGTCAGGCTGTGTGCGCTCCTGTGTCAGAAAGCGGAATAAAATTCCTGCAGGGGCCAGGTTGTCACTTGATTAATGGCTGCCGCACATGAATGAACATGTTGGAACAATGGGAACTTTGTCTGGAAGGTAGATTGCGGCTCGAGGCGGGGCGGGGTTTGGGGTAGGGGTGTGCGTGTGGGGGGGTTAGTGACATGTTTGTCACAGGGACCTGGCCACTGGGGTCGCTCTCCCCTCGCCTTCCCGAAAGACAGGGAGACACTGAGGGACAGGAGAATCATCTCATTCTCCAGACTCGCCCCGACCTGTGTAACTGAGCACACGCAGCAGGTGTGACTCCTTCCTCTCTCAGTTTCAATTTACTGAGGAAAAAAAACACTCATAATTGAATTGTCTCTGAACATCTCAACTCTAACTTAATTGCCGGGCATGGTGCAGCCCCTTAAAATGGAGGGGAAGTATCAATTCAATTAATGGCTTCACCCTCAGGAGAAAAGGCTTATCAGACCTTATGGTAATTCACAGTAACAACAGGTTTGATTTGCACTGTGGAGCAGGGGGGATTTCTCGATGGAAATCGATTTATGAAGAATCAAAATGCGAGTGAACTGGGAAACTACTGTAAATGAGCAAGACAGACAAGCAGACAAGGACACATTGGTTGCACCCCAGCACTGTAAGTCCTTAGACAGAGGCCATTCTCTTGTCTTTATGCCAGCAGAGTACTTTTTTGCTTGAAAACTACACTCAACTAGTCAGGTTTTGTTTTTTTTTTTTTTTCAAGACAATGACAGTATTTGCTACTCTTTGTGGAACTATTTGTTAGAACACAAACACAAGCTTAAATATAAGACAGCGCCACTCTGTGAGAGATTACAGGTAATCCCAGCATGCTCCGAACCGAGCGGGAGTTCCCACAAACGACGATTTTTTTTTTTGTTGCCCTCTTTCCTTTTTCAAATGAAAACACACATTCCACAGAGGTCCGCCGAGCGTTGGGAGGCGGAGGTGGAGTCGGGGCCCGGTGACAGGGAGCACCTGCTGCACCTGGCAGTGAGAGGGGGCGGAGCTCGAGCCGCAGAGGTAATTAAATCAGGGTGGAATCAGCGACCCCCTTCAAGGCCTCGCCAGGCCCGTCGTGCCCATTCCAGCTGGCTCTGACACACCACCAGAGAACGCTGGGGCAGTTCTGCTGCCAGGCCACCAGGCTCCTGATGTGTGGGCCGCCATCTTGCATCACTGTGCTGCACCAGCCCGTTATGCCAACCTCTTCCTCCTTCTTCTTCCCCCTCCTCTTTTCCGTCCTCTTCTTCCTCCTCCTGTCTATCCTTTTCCCTCTCTTCCTTTTTTCCTCCTCCTTCTTCTCCTTCTCTCCCATTACAGTTGCACTCCTGCCAGCCTCTGCACTCTTAAATAGCAAACTAGGAAGTGTTACGGCCAATGTCTGGCTTAGTAAACTACAACAGAGGTAACACAAATCTTCCTGTGCTTTTCTGAAGGGGCATTACTTAGTGAATGGCCTAATAAGCTACTGAGGACGTCCCAGGAGCCTCCTTGTGCTTGTGCTGAAGGGACTGATCATACTGTACTGTACGCTATAAAATATTTACTCATTTATACATCATATACCGTCATTTCTGTGTTACTATGGATTTAATATCAGTTTACTGTTTTAAATTACTTTGGGGATTAAAAAGATGGTGTGCTAAATCTGGGCTTACTGCCTTATGAAAAGACAAACTGAAGCAAAACATAGAACAGCATCATTTGATATCAGTGAGTTGAAAAGGAGAAAAAAACAATTTGTCAGCATATCACTGTGAGGCCATAATATTGTTGTGTGTTAGCTGGAAAGCATCCAGGGGACCATGTTTTAAAAACCTTAACTGAAGGAGCATCCTGAGAGACAGAGAGGACTACTTTTGTTTTAGGAAAAAATAAGAAACAGGATGTACTATATTTTGTACTATAAAGGCATGAAAAACATGTTCCGAATGAAATGTGATATTAAAACAACTCTAAAATCACTATCCCAACCATCACCACGTATCCAGATAGGCTTTGCATGGCTTGATATTGAAGTCTCCATCGTGTACTGTGTGCTACGATTACAATTCGGAAGCTGTGGAGAGTGACTCAAAGACCTCAGACAGTGACAGCTTATCGCCTGGACCGAACGGTGACAGAGCTCAGAGCCGCTGAGCACATCCTGAACCTCTCACGAAGCCCTGTTCCTGATTACACAGCCGACAGACCCCAGCCGAACCCCCCAGCCTGGGTCATTATTAATGGATGTGCGCAGACGTTCTGCGGTGCAGGGGAAACCTGGCGGGTGTTTGGCTCCGACAGGGCGAGAGTGGCCCTAAAGGCCCCAGCCAGGGTCACAGCAGGAGCCGAGCTCTCGGGCGACGTGCCCACGCCACAGGAAACAGCCATCAAATGCAGGAGCAACGGTGGGGGGGAGGGGGGGGGGGAGTTAATATTTCATTGCAGTTGGCATGGCCATTGTTTCACAGACACCCCGCTTTCAATATTTCAGCACGGCTTTGGAACTACATCTATGTTGAATAAGTCACAGAGCGCGGTCTGTTGTTAATAACGGCTGCTTTTTATGCCCTCGTGTGATCCGTCTTGGAAATGCGTCTCGGCGCGTGATCACGCATGGTAACACAGTGCAGGCGCATGCTGCAGCTCAATTTGTAACGCAGGCGGGAACGCTTCGCAGAAGGTAACTGATACTTCTGCTTTCCCCGGTACTGGGAAAAGCCTTTGGGGTACGCACGACTACCTGCACAAATGCAGACTGCACACAACAGCGTGGTGAAAGACGCTCTGACCTCCTCTCCTGACAAGCTTTTGATAACTTGACTCTCCCCCATTTTAAGGTTCCTTTGGAGTGGGTTGCGCCAGTCTCCTTCGTTCAGAGTGAAAGTCCCTTAATAATGACACTCCTCACAGATTCATTAGATATCAGAGACGCCTAATTAAGCCGGGATCAGCGAATGTTATTCCACTATCCAGCGGCTGCTACAGCAATTTAAGAACATTTAGAGCACATTTAGAGAATTAATCTATCGTTTGTAACGGCTCGGGAATCACGGCTCTTCATCCCTCTATTAATAGGCCTTGCTCGGAGGCTGCGGCTGTTTTTGAAAGATTCCATGCCACGCATTAGTACTCAATGGATTATCTCTCTCTTCAAAGCATTTGCACTGTCCTTCCAGCTATATCTGACACTGAGAGCCAAAATTTCTTAGCTGGCCAGAGACTTCCATGTTTGGACAATGACCTAGAGCAGCTTGTGGTGGGAGAAAGAATGAAACTGTGAGGGCCTTTTCTTATCAACGTCAGCATATGGCTCGCTGCTGGAACTGTCTTGCGAGAGAGGAGGCAAATCTTCTGATGCTTACGCCCATGGAACTCAGGGCAAGAGGCAAAACCAGGCAAGCCACAGCCATTGATTTATGCAGAAAATGACATGCAACAACAGCACGCCTAGTTTTAGAGCAGATTAAAGCTGGGTCAGACTCTGGCCACTGTTCATGTCTGTTTCAGGAGCTATTTGCAGATAACAGGGCTTCTTGCTCAGGCAGAAGATTGCATTTTGTGGAAAATATTTAATTCAGCGCAAGCACCCCTGACCCACCCTAAAAACAATGTTTAGGACCTGCAAGTCCATACAGATGTAGTGAGAAAGAAAGAGGGGGGCGCAGTGCCCATCATCCCACAACTCGCACCCCTCTCCCCACCCTGCACCTCAAGGCAGAACTGAGGTTTTGGTCATGTTCCGTCAAATCAAAACCATGATGGCAATCTCATCGGAGTCCCCCAGGCTGGACCACGTACCTCTCATTAGAGCACAACGGGCCCGATTCTCTTCTGCTGGCGCACCGCGGGCCCTGTGCCAGTCTAATTCAGTCATTATGGGGTGGGAAGTTCACCCACAGGGTAACACCGGGAAAAAATGCTGCGGCAACAGGGAACCAAGGAACGGGCAGAGAATGGCAAAACTCTTTCCTTCTGTCGTGCTTGCTCCTGCAGCCATCACAAGTACAGTGTGTGAGCACCATGAAGGCATACAGAGATGATCAAAGCGGCTGCTGCCGCTGAGAGAGTCCGAGTGAGATCTGTCCTCAAGTGAATGCTGGGGAAAATATTTGCGGGCGTACGTTCAGCTCTGAAAGCTCGCCATTAAAAAAAAAATGACCTACACCTTTCCCTTTCTCCACGTATGGCTTTTTCAGAGGACATCTTGGTTCGAGCTAAATGTTTGTTAAATTTGATATGCTTGTTAAAAATCCTTATGAAATGGCTTCAAAATGTTTAAGGCATCTATAAAAACAAAAATGCCTCGGAGGAGATTTATGGTGTCCCAACCCCAAGCCTTTAAACTTATGCTCGGCGCAAGATTTAATTGCGTTTTCTTCCCACTTAACTGGCTCAGCTGTGTGTATTTATGAAAACACTCATGTGTATCCAGACCTTGGCTTCTAAATGAGATGGAGCCTTCTTCAAGCGATGCAGACCGAGTCTGATCAGTGGAGATTGGCAGCAAACTGAGACCTCAGTCTCACAGCTGACAGAACAAGAGGAGCAGATATTGGAAGAGTGTGAGATTGATTCCTCCATGCTTTGGAGTGCTTTGAGTGGCTTGGTCTGGGGCTTTTTGTTTGGTTGTGTATTTTTTCTTCTCTTTCTTTTTTTTTTTTTGCAGTCACAGTCTGTTGAACCCAATCAGAAAAGGGGACCCTCATTAGAGGGGCAGTCATACTAAATGAGGCCCAGCACTGTACTGCCAAAAGCAGCCAATATTGGAGACAAGGCCTGTATGCTTGGATGCTGTTATGTGTGCTGTCTTGTTAGCCTGGTCGGGGGGGGGATAATGGCAGCAGAGTCTTGGGGCACGTCTCCATCCACACTGACTACAGTCTGCTTGGGCTGCACAATCATTGCAGGCCTTTGTGTTACACCCACTTTTGTTGGTGTACTTCTAATGGCCACACTAACGCGCCGTAAGGAAGCGTGCCGAAAAGGCACTGAAATGCCAAAGAGATAAATTGTTGTGTTTCTTTACACTATCATGGCTGGTCTTTTGCAATTCTGAGCGTGACACTTCTTTTCACTCATTTGTTATTGTCAACCGGCAATTATTTGCGAGCTTGACTTAAAACGCACGACTGCTCTCATTTTTCTCAGGTGAGAATCCACCTTTATGAAACACTTCTCACTCACACGCGTCCCAGAAAGGCTGGCAGCTTATCCCAGTGAACCTCTTAGCCTCTCCTATAACACTGAATGTATGCTTCCTAGTGTTAGAATTGCAGTGAAACTACCCAATATGGCCAAGTAATAAGCAAGAGGTGTTAATACCAAAAGCCTGACAGACTGCAGCACAGATGGCTCTAGCAGCAGCATTTAATATTGACACGTCTCTCTCTCTCTCTCTCTCTCCCTCTCTTTTCTCTCTCCCTCCCTCCCTCTTTCTCTGTGACTCTCCTTTTTTAATCCTATGTCCGTTGCGTATGTAGCACAAGAGGAAAACAATATGCATTTGCCACTATGGAACGTGTCAACCTTCAAAAACTTTTCTTGCAGTTCTTGCGGTTCCTTGGCGTAACGTGACTGAAGTTCCGCATGAATGCTGGTTTCAGCCCAGTTTTGTCATCTATAAAATATATACAGTGTTTAGCTCAAACGATCAAGGAGTTGGCCACAAAAAGATCGTTAAAAGCGTATAGTATTTTATTTGACTGGAAACGTGTTTGCGCCAGTTACCTTGAAGCAAACGAATGCCCCTCAAAAGCTTTCCACCATAAGTTTTCAGCATTTGTTAATAGAAATAAATGAAATACGTTTCAATGTGAGAGTGTCACTTGCAAATCGTACAGCTTGAGACTGGATCCACGTATGCAAATTCAGCGGCATTTCTGGACATCTTACATGACATAAATTTCAATAAATCTGCCGAAGTTGGCTGGGCTTCTGTTCGTTTGGAGCTAATG
Source organism: Megalops cyprinoides (assembly GCF_013368585.1). Taxonomy (NCBI): domain Eukaryota; kingdom Metazoa; phylum Chordata; class Actinopteri; order Elopiformes; family Megalopidae; genus Megalops; species Megalops cyprinoides. The sequence goes on along the minus strand of NC_050600.1, from coordinate 5,383,920 downwards.
AAAAGAAACAGACACACATATGGGTTTTTTTTTTCCCAGTGATATCCATGCACAGATTCACGCACCATATGGGAGTGGGTGAGTGCAGAGAAGTTTACACCTAATGCATGTTCAATCCCAGCAAACCTTCCAAAGAAGCCAGGAGATTCTCTCATCTTGCTACCTATTCTCACGCACACATGAAAGTGAAGGTCATTTGTCTGTTTCACAGTTCTTTTGTGTTCAGTTTGCTTTTTATATCAGGGTGCATATGTTGAGCTTTTTTTGTTATCTTCTGTTTTTTTTTTTTTGGTATTTTTTTCAGAGGGAACAAGTGAACTGTTCCAACCAATCAGTGCCTGTTTCTTTGTTCATACTGTGTCTTATTCCTCTCTGGCTTGTAATGGTCTCCTATTGGTGGACTCACAATTAAAGGTATGGAACACAGAATTATCTCTTGCACATTTCAAAATCAGAATCAACTGCCCTAAGGAGGTGTAAGTCGAAACATGTTGCGTGCGTTCTCAAGGCAGATACAGTTCCTGCATGATATTAAGGGGCAGATAAAGCCATTTTGATTGCCTTTGCCCTCTTGTATTTCTTTTGAGCCATTCAGCCTGGTCTAGTTTTGCTCAGTGAGTATGTCAGTAACTCTAATAAATGTTTTTTTGGTATGTACAATACAGCTGCTGTCTACTGTCTGTACATATTTATCTGCAGAAATATCAATGTGTCTCCTACAAATGAGTATTACACATAATTTTATGAACAGATTAGATATGCTGAAATATGTGATTTTGATATATTCTGCATTTAAAGGTATAGCTTTGGGGAAACAGCGCTGAATGGAGCCCAATGGCAAATGATTTTGTGTACATGGTGAGGTATTTTGTGTACATACTCTTTTGTAGTGGAAGTATATTACACATACACATTCTTCCATCAATACTCGCACCCTCACAATAGCTCCGACCCATAGCTGGCCGCTACGTGGGAGGCCACTGAAGCGATGTGTTGGAGAAAGTAAAAGGCTTGTGATACTCATCTGAGTGGACTCTTCCTCAACACTTTGGCCAGAGAGCTGCTTAAAAAACAGGTGAAGGACCTGTGTGACACACGTATTAGTTTCTGTGGGCCACGCAGACACCCACTCACTGCATGCTGGCTCTGGCCATGAAAGTAGGCCTGCAGCCATCACTATCTCTGCCCCCCTCACTCCTAACTGCAACGGGCAGCAATGTGGTGTAGTGGTAAGGAGCAGAACTGCTAACCTAAAGGTTGCGGGTTCGATTCCCAGATGAGGCACTGCTATTGTACCCTCAAGTGAGGTACTTAACCCACAATCGCCTCAGTAAATATCCAGCTGTATAAATGGATAAAATCATAGCCTATGTAAGTTGCTCTGGATGAGAGCAACAGGACAATAATGTAATGTAATAATGTAACAGGATCCCAACTGCTTCCCTCACAGAGACCAGAACTCATCCTCACAGTCAGCTCCTCAGCACCTCAGTGGGCTAAAGAAAGCAGTCCCTACGGCGAGAGAGCATTCTCATTTGATCACTCTGATGTGTTACAGCCACCAATGCTCTGATGCGTCCTCGGCCTCTGGAACCAATTAGAGCCGGATCCTCGGAACAGCAGTGTCAGAGTTGTTCTAAGGTAAATGGGAATCGGAGAAGGAAAACCAAGTTTGGAAGCCGACATCAATATTATTAAATCTTAGCATCACACTGTTGACCCTACTCAGTGCGGAGTCACTCTTTGTGGTCATGTATAAGCTATTTGGTTGGATGGGGACCCCAGTGAATTATGAATAACACACATACAGGCACTCACATGTACCTCTGTAACCAATCTGGCAACCATACAGGCCTACTCCTATGCATGCATACATAACATTTTACAGGACAAGACACTGTCCCACTAAATTACATTATATTAAATTATTGTCATTTAGCAGACACTCTTATCCAGAGCAACTTACATAGGTTACAATTTTTACATGTTATCCATTTATACAGCTGGATATTTACTGAGACAATTGTGGCTTGAGCACTTTGCCCAAGGTTACAGCAGCAGTGCCCCTGTGGGGAATCGAACCAGCAACCTTTCAGCTACAAGCCCCAAGTCTTACCTTACATAGCTTATAGTTTCACACATTATCCATTTATACAGCTGGATATTTACTGAGGCAATTGTGGGTTGAGCACTTTGCCCAAGGTTACAGCAGCAGTGCCCCTGTGGGGAATCGAACCAGCAACCTTTCAGCTACAAGCCCCAAGTCTTACCTTACATAGCTTACAGTTTCACACATTATCCATTTATACAGCTGGATATTTACTGAGGCAATTGTGGGTTAAGCACCTTGTCCAAGAGCACGGCAGCAGTGAGCCAGCAGGGAACTGAACCAGCAACCTTTTCGTTACAAGTCCCATCCCACAATGTTGATTTGCAGAGTGGAAGGGAGGGGGATTAGAGATTAATGGGTCATTTTTGGATAAGACAGATCTGCAGGATGCTCCCCCTTCCTCCTCCCTCATCTCCCAAACGGGTCCTCTTTCCTCTCCATCTCATTTCGGGCCTTTCTATCTCCACCTCCCTGGAACTTGTAATCAGTGGCTCTCCTTCCGCCTTTATCCTTGCGGTTATCTGTGTGGCGTGTCGTCCGCTGCCCGTCGGCACGCCTCTCTCTCTCTCTCTCTCTCTGCAGCGGCCGTATTGGTACCATATGCACACGTCCTGCACAGAGCAGGTCTTTCAAGGCGTGCTCGGAGGTGGGGGGTGTTGGGGGGGGGGGGGGGGGGTAAAAATCGCCAGAGGCTTTTAAAGGAACGCAACGTGATCTGGTGGGCCGAGGCCCAGCGCCGGCACTCCGAGGGGCCGCCAGCAACATATGGCTGCATTTAAAATGCAGCATCCCTCTCTCTCTCTCTCTCTCTCTCTCTCTCTCTCTCCCTCTCATTCTCTCTCCCTCTCTCACTCCCTCTCTCCCTCTCTCTCTTCCTCTCTCTCTCCTTGAGCCCAAACCCGCGCCAAGGCACAGCAACGTCTCAGGTCATTATCATGAGAGGCATGCGGTATCACAGATGATTGGGAGGGAAGCTACACTGGGAGTTAGGAGGGGTTAGTCTGTGGGGGGGGGGTGTCTTTCCTGGGGTTTTTTGAGAGGTAGTCGGAGAGAACAGAGATTGGAGGTCAGGCTGAAAGACAATGGGGCTCCTTCCTTGTGAGCAGAAGGGCATGTTCTAGTCCTGAGTGTGCATATCTATGTGCAGTTTACCTCTCACACGGGTAATAAGAACAGGCACAAAGACCATTTTGTGCTGTTGCATAACACTTTTCTCTGTGCTGGCCAGTTTCACTGAACCACATGCTGGGCATGTTACATTATATTATATTATATATAAATATGTTATATTACTGTCACTTAGCAGACACTCTCAACCAGAGCAACTTACATAAGTTACAATTTTATCCATTTATAATGCTGGATATTTACTGAGGCAATTGTGGATTAAGTACCTTGCCCGAGAGTACAAACAGCAGTGCCCCAGCAGGGAATGAAACCAGTAACCTTTTGGTTACTAGCTCTGCTTCTTACCACTATACACATCTGTTCACACGTTGGGGTATCTCTCAATACACTGGTATGACCCAATGCCGTAGCTCTAACAAACCTCTGCCTCTGACTATGCCTATTAATATTATTATTTTTATCTCTTTAAACTTGGCTAAATGAGACTGGGAGAACAATGGATAAGGCTGACTAATGCTGTAGGGCTGTTCATTTCAGCTTTAAATTCCTTTCCCACGGCCCAGCCGCTCTGTGGGACCCAGGTTATCGCTGGGACTCTGGAGCTCTCTCAGGGACATGATTCAGAGGAGCAATCTCACAATGGGTGCACATGGTCCCCCACGTCCCCCCCCCCCCCAGTGGAGCATCTTCCAGGTACATGAGGAAGAGTGAGAAGCACTGGGAGACACTGTGATGGAAAGCGTGCAGGAGCAGGGTGGTGTTTGTGTGAAGGGGGGTGTGGAGGTGTGTGTGTGTGTGTGTGTGTGTGTGTGCGCGTGTGTGCGTGTGTGTGTGTGTGTGTGTGTGTGTGTGGGTGGGGGGGGGGCATGTTGGATGAGTGGAGTAAAATCCCCAGGGTCTGGATATGATCAGAACTCCAGGAGACAGTCAGATGGCAGTAGCCTTCAGGAGAAAGCCTGCTGAGAGAGAAAGGGAGAGGGGCAGAAAGAGAAAGATAACGAAAGGGGGGATAGAGGGATGGAGAGAAAGAGAGAGAAAAAGGGGGAAGAGAGAGGGAGATAGAGAAAGAGAAGGACAGAGACAGAAAGAGAGAGAGAGCAAGAAAGGGATGTCAGGGGGGGAGAGAGAGAGAAAGAGGGGGGTACAAAAGTGAGCAAGAGGGACAGGGATAGAAAAAGAAAGGAGGAGAAAGAACGAGAGAAAGAACGAGAGGGATGGGGAAACAAAACCAATGGAAGCACCTGGCGAAAAAAGGCTTTTTATTTTTCATCACTAATCACTGTGGCATGTGAGTTCATATTAAAAAACCATTTATGACAAGCCCTGCATATATATCCTCTATGGCTCGTGATCAGTCATCACGCATAATAGCCTGGAATCAACCAACATTTGTCCTTAATTTTGTCTTACAACTTGCTGCGAGTGTAACTACTAATACAGTCTGGCGAGTTTGGTGACCACTAAAATTCCTGAAAAAAATATGCTTGTTTTGAAAAAGAGTACCTCTGGCAATTGTTAGTCAAATTTGGCGACAAATGTTGATTGAATCAATTTCTGTGTAAATAATTAGCATGTCTGCCTATTGGTTCCCATTTTAAAAGTGATCATGCTGAGACTGTCTGGCATCTGTGTTCTCTGTGAGAGGATAAGCTGACAAACAGCCACACTTCTATTTCACAAATAGGGCTTTGCTCACGGCACACTGAGCGAGTCTCTGTGGTCCATGTGTCCTCGCACCTCTGATCCCAGTAATGTCATTTCCACGCATGTAACTCTTTCTTTCCATGTGGTTCACAGTGAGATTAAATATTGGAACAGGGAGGGTAAAGGAGTTGTAGTATTTGGAGAGAAAAAACTAATATAATTCTGGAGCTTTACTGTGCATTTTTCATGTAACCTGTTACCTTCCAAGGTAGGTTCTTCCATCTACCTGAAATAGTCAGATGGAGCTTGGTTGGCGGAGAGACCACTCCAACCCACAGAAGGAGGCACATGTCAATCAAACACATGCTTAGCACAAAAGGAACTCCTTTATGGGGTCGGAACGCGTCCGTGCCCTCACCCCCCCTCTCTTTTGCCCCTGTTCTTTTGTGTCGGCCATCTGACAGGAAAAGGGAAAATGTTCCTGCAAGTGCAGAATCACGACTCCCACAGGACCTCCACTTGCAGGACATGAGGACATCCTGGCCTCTCGAAATCAGCCCTCTTCCCTCACCGCGGAGCATGGCAACATGCAGTATATTACAATTCTGCTCTTAACAATGGCTGGGCTACTGGCCCTGTTTCAAAACCTGAGTCTTTCTCAGAACAGGAGTGAAGCTAAAATGAAGCTGGACTCTTGCAAGGCCAAGACTCTTGCGAGACTGCTTGCCCTGATTCCGGTTCCCAGATTGAGAGAGGAGAGATATGCCATAAATCAACTTTTTTTTTTTCTTTGAAATTCCTCCACTGTTTCTCACACTCTCACAATCTCCTAGCCCTCACCCACACAGAGATGAGTGTCAAAGTGGCAGTGAAGAGAAGAGAAATGGTGGGAGATGTTCTTGATTGGGTGGTCTCTGACATGTGATCCAGTCTAAAAAAAAGAGGCAGTCTTCAATGAGTTTCATTCAGAAGGAAAAAAAGTATGTGCTGCTCACAACCCCAAGAGAAGAAGAGCATGACAGACATGCAATGGGCTGTCTGAAGCAGCAATCTGCTTCAATCAATGTGAGCTTCAGTGAGAGATTGAGATGGAGGGAGGGAGAGAGAGAGGGGGAGAGACTGAGAAAGTTGGGGGAAGAGGAAGAGAAGAAGAGAGAGTGAAAGAGAAAAGTATTTAAGAGAGGGAATATGACAGTGGGGAGAGAATAATGTTCAGATTCAGTATCTCCACCACCAGCACTACCAGTAAGCCAGTCCTACATTCTGTTCTGTCAGCATTAGCAGGGTATTCTAGAAACTGAGGACCAGATGTCTCCTAACCCCCTACTGGGAGAACTGGAGGGCTGAAGAATGTGTCCCTCGTAAAGTCGTGTCTATAGACAATGCTGTTCCACCTAGGCACCCACTGTCTCTTTCTACTTACCTGAAGGATTGATTGAAGAGGCCTCAAGGAGCACTGTCATTTAAAAGGCATTAAAAAACGTTTCCATAAAAGCCGGCAATCCGTCTTCATGAATAATCCTAGGGCCCTGGGGAAGCAGCGAGACCATATATATATATATATCTGGATTTCACTCGTTGGATTGTGTATCATTCTGTTGCAGATAGCAAAAATCAGAGAGGGCTCTTTGGCACGCTTCCACGGGGTATCTCTCCAAAGGGGACATACCAGGTCACGAAGCATCAATAATTAGTCTCACTTTTTTAAAAAACGCGAAGGCCTCCCGCCCACCTGGCCCACCCTCCTCTGCTGCTAGACCTTCCTGTTTAAAACTCCTCAGACGGAGCCTTTGTTCTCCAGTCCCTTCCTGTTTTTAATCGGCTCGGCTCGGTGATGGCGTTGTTTCCATCGGCAGGATCGGGCCTTTCCCCTGCAGGTCTCGGCTGGGGAATATTTATAGGAGCACTGACCCCCCCCCCCCCCCCCCCCCCCCCCCACCAGCCATACCAGCCGTCACTCTCAGAAGGACCCACAATTCAGTTGGAAGGTTACGGTTCAAACACGAGTTCTTCGTTTCGTTGTGTTTTTTTTTTTTTTTTGGCTGACAGGCTTTACGAATATGAATGAATGCACTGTGTTTTATATTGTTTTATTGTTGCTGTTGTTGTTGTTTACATTGTTTATTAGCAAGTTCAATTTTCTCCTACTTTCCATATGATTGAGATAATTAACGCAAAAAGCATTGAATGTTTCTGCGAAAAAACAAAACAGCATTTGCACTGTATTTATGTACATTTCCATAAAACAGCTATAACCTGGCTGCAGATTAACAAGGCTGTGTGTTTGTTTACTGATGTATTTGTGCGGCGTGGGCCCTCGTCAAACGGGCCCCCGTGAATTTACGACGAGAGCGGACCTGGCAGCGGGCATTTAAAGCGTCGCTCTCCGCAGAAGCTGCACCATCTGTGGCCACGCTCGCCGGCTCTGTCACTCAGGCCCGCACCTCCCACATCCCAATGAACTTTCAGGCGAGAACAAGCGAGGAGGAAATGACACAATGGATCAGGGTCTTTTTGCGGTCAAGCATGTCTTTGTGCTGTGCTCTGCTGTGCGTGTGTTACGAGCTTCCTGTTTTTGCCACGTTTTCCTACATATTAATGATTGGATTCAACAAATACCTTTCCAAGGTTATTAAAAGGCATTCTGGGAGCACTACGGAAACAAAGAAAGGACAAAAAACTGATTATGTGTGCAATCTCTCCTGCTTCTGTAGGAGATTAAATTACTGTATGATTCAGGTGAGCTGTGTGGAGACATCCTGTCAATGCTGTCTCTGAGGTCATCATGCAAAAGCACAGTCATCATCACTGGTCAAGTGTGGCACTGTGGTCATTTTTTGGGAGGGGCAATGTGGAGCTAGAGATTAGCAAGAATCATCACCCTGTTCATTCACCCCCTGTTCTGCAGTCTATAGAGGCGTTCTGCATGTAGTCCGCCAGCTGCAACACAGCATAAGTTTTAATCCCCAAGCGAATATACCCAGCAAGGGAGGCAGACAATCAATCAGCTCTGGCCGCAGATGCGTCACACTCTAAACACAGTCTAAATCAATGTGCCATTTATGCCCAAACTCTGTGAAATTGGCCCATCATAAACCCGGCATGTCAAAGCTCACCGACACGTCGAGCGCAGGGCCCCTCCCGTATGTGAGTCACAGATGGCCCTGTACCTTTACTCTTTATGGCACGCCACTATGCGTGGAACATGTCACGTAGGTTTTGTATTGTTCTGTGCCCAGGGTTTGTGTCTTTGATTGTTTGCTAATTCGTATATGCTTTAGGGTGACTCACCTGGCTCACCTGTGTCCTCAGTAAGCACAGGTGACACCTGGGCCCGTGTGAGACTGCACCTGCCATCACCACACATCCTCCACCGGGCGGATGAGGCGATGAGGAAATCACTCGATCTCAGTCTGCTGGAGAATGATCCAATAGAACTGAATGTCCTGTTTCAGGGAGGAGGTTCGAAGTCCAATTATCTGCTGTTGCTCTTCCCCTGTTTGACACTCACGCTCACACTCTCCCTCTCTTCATTAGATCCAATTTTATCAGACCACAATACTGTATAACAGATGTGTTTCAAATCTCCTTCAAATCACGTGCCTTTCACTGGCCAGAAATTCATACAGGGGCCCCTGCAGAAAAAATCAAAACCTTGCATTTCTAATGTTGTAACCAAAATATTAACAGAAAAGACATCCATACACACACACACACAATCATTCACATACACATTTGGGTAAACTAATTTGTGACAGCAGGCACTCGACACCTATTAAAGAAAAAAGGCCATAGATGTTAGAGACACATGAAGTTAGAAGGGCCCATCAAAGGTATCCGCAGAGCCGGCTGAGAGGATGAGAACCGAGAGATCCTGAGAAAGACAAAGAGACTGAAACCCACAAGTACTTCTGCACATGGGCTCACTGGTGCGGAGCCAGCCCAGAGGAGCTCGGGTGGCAGGCCTTGATAGAGTTCTCTGAGGCTGGATCTCCCATCAGCCCGGAGCCGGGACATGATACAAGCACCAGAGCCGGTGGAGAGCGTGTTCCTGAATCCGTTCATCTCTCCTCCAGAGCCGAACCCGATACGCACGACACGCACCCAGCCTTGAAGCGCTGGCACAGCAGACTCATGGCGGCCGGAGGTATGACATTAAAACAACTTCAGATGCTTGCAGTGGAGCGGGAACGTTTAACCTTTTCAATGCCTGCAGCCTCTAAACAGAGCTGCTTCCACAGCAACTCCAGCCTGAGACCTTTTCAATGTAATGTGGAACCTGCCAAAGGGGATGTAATTGAGGTTACCGGCAGTATGCATGCAAGTATTACATTAGGCCTACTGGCATTTGTAGCAGACATCATTATCCAGAGCAATGTTATTCTGGGTTATTCGGCAGCAGTGTCCACATGGGGAATCAAACTAGCAACCTGTCGGTTACAAGCCCAGCTCTTTATTACTATTCTACACTGCCCCCCCTTGAAGTGTCATCCATTGAAATCACATGATCCTGTTTCTTTCCTGATGTGTATAATAAGTCAGAAGATGGTCACGCTGCACCATGGAGATGGGGAGCACCCCAGGTCTTATGGAGACCTTTGACATGACATCAGTAATTACTGGCATTCTTCTCCAGCTATCTTCCCGGCAATGGCAGTGAGGGCTCCATAGGGTAAGCTGCTTGAGTTCCCTGTGATAATGAGAATGAGTCACGGTTCCAGTTGTGCTGCAATATGCAGAGGAGGGTTTTTTTTCTTATTCAGGATCTTTCCGATTATTATGACTTTCCCTTTGCAATCACTCATCCATGTAACCAGCACCGAGTGTGTGTGTGTGTCGGTGTGTGTGTGTGTGTTTTCAGCTGTGATCATAAACAAACTCAGGGCTCATTAGTGCCAATGAGTGTGGTGGCAGGGCTTATTCAGGCGGTGTCAGAAGGCCTGACGTTCAAGTCAGTTGGATTAGCGCAGTGAAACATCCATGTCTTAACCTGCAGCCAATCTTTTCAAACTGAGATGCCATATTCGTGGAGGCATGTTCTTGGTGTCTCTGTGAAGTTCGGTCTTTCGGCTGCTGTCGTTCTTGTGGCTCACGTGACGTTTGAACGCGTACCTACAGCTGAAGGCATGCAAACACGGGCTGACCGCCAGACCACGCTGGAGCTCGTCTCTGTACCTCAGGATATTAAAGCTGCTTTCTGACCTCGTGCCAAATGAAAGCACAAAGAGAGGATCACAGATTTAACGGACCATTCATCTAGTGAATGATAACATGAAAAAAAGTTTAGCTCATAGGAAATATGTATTTCACTGCTGTTCTGATATACCTTTGTAATACAGCGAGAGCAGTCATGGATTTACCATAAGTCTCTCTCATGCGACGGGGCCCCATTAGTCTTTATTGAGATGACATCCCAGCAGGCACTGCTCTCTGAATAGACCAGGCATAAGAGATTGTTCAGCCCGTTTTCCACCATTACCAAAAATTACATGAAAAACATGACTTTAAAGGCAGAAACTCTGACCTGCCAGTGCCGTAAATGCTACTGTACTTGTAAAGGAGGCCATCAAGAATGACAGAGCCGATAAACCGGAATTCATGGGGCGCAACAGAGCTGACAGCCTTACAAAAACACAGCACCGCTTCGGTTACTTTAGGCAGATGAAAACCTGTTTACAGTGGATTTCGAAAATGAAAGAAAGTGTAATGGTAAAACAAATAATGGTAAATGCAGCCTCCTTCTGACACAAACACATGATGCCAAAACAAAATGTTAGAAATAATAGATTACTCAGATACGTAATAAACTACATACATTTAAAAACTGTAGAAGTAAAAGAAAATCCATGTATTGAATTATAATTCAAAAAATAGAAAAAATGTGTACCTGATTTGAAGTGTTATGTTTATTATTATTACTATTGTTGCTAATATTATTATTATTATTATTATTATTATTATTAGTAGTAGTAGTAGTAGTAGTAGTAGTAGTAGTAGTATTTTCTTGGCTTATTTGTCCTGCAATCAGACTTTTTTCAGGAAGCATGTTTAAGTTCCTGTGCCAGATGTTAATATTTATACTTGTCTAATCATACAAGATCTGCACTAATATTTTAAAGGTACAAATGTTTTGGCATCTTCAGTCAAATGGTGTTATTCTGTTGGTAACCTTTTCATACCTAATTCTAAAATGTCACCACAGGTGCAGAGGTTAATTACAGCGGAACTGCTAATGAGTGCCTGCGTTTCAGTGAGGCTATTAACGAGTTCTTAACTCGTGGCAGCAAACCCAGAAATAATTGTACATTTTAATGAGCATAGATTGCACTCATTTCAGCTTGTAGGTGTAAGAGTTGCGTCAATCAAAACAATTTCAGTAAGTACAGAATGGCGTCCCCCTGTCTCTCACAGATGTCCTAGAATGCACTGTGTCCCTGCCTTAGCAGGTAGTGAAGGCTGGTAGGGATGGAGGCGTGGTGCGCTATGCTAACGCCACAAACTTCTCTACCTCAGTGGGACTTACTGTACATTACATTACATTCATTATTACATTACACTCATCATTACATTCACTATTATCTGGAGCGACTTCCAGTACAATATATTATCCAAGTGTATCCATTCAAGCTGCATGAGCAACGGTGTCAGACCAGGCTAACAGCACTCCCAGACCAGTGAGTGTGAGCGTGACACTATTCAAGCTGAGTATTCTACCCTGAGTTAACTTGTGCAACCTGAGCAGACAATGGAAACCAAGTATACTACCATTTATCAGTTACTAGATCACAGAATCCAAAACACGTTGCAATACTACACATGACACGGCCTCGCTTTAATACAGCTACAGATGTGATGTGCTTTTTATGTGGCCCCGGAACCTGAAGCCCACAACAAACTGCTTCTGCGTTGATCCCAGCAACCACAGTAACCCCCCCCCCCCCCCCCCCCCCCCCCGAGCCCCAGCCCTGGCTTCACGCCGACACCCCGACAAATCTAAAACCTCTAAGCGACTGAATCGTCTCCCCTCTCTCCTCCGCACAAACACCTTCCTCCTCCACCCTCACACAGAGAGAACACACGCGGTGTGCCTTAAACCGGGCTGATTTCGATCAGCGAGAGAAAGGTCTCGCTCTCCTTTCCCTGCCTCTCGTCCCCCTCGCATGGACGCACGGCCCGGCAGCTGCAGCCCAGTTAAACCTATCGCCATGGTGATCTGAGGAGCAACAGGCCTCTCTGGAGGACCATTGTTCCGTGGCCAATAAATCCTGCCCTCCCCCCCCCAGCTCCTCCAGAGGAGTGCTTACAGATTACACTTGCGGTTACACTCGGTCCATCTTGGTCTCCAGTGATCAGCCTTTGACACGCTCGGTCTCGGTCACCAGTATAGGTGCTTCAGAGATCCATCAGGTAGATCCCGCCTGCTGTGGTGGATCCTGTGCAAATCTGCCCGTACAAATGTGACACACTGCACCGCCTAGCAAAGCATGCAGGGAGAGTTGCTCGTCCCTAAATCAGTCTGACAGCCAGCATTCTCTTTGAAGAAAATTTAGAACTGGTTATTTGCATCACTGAATGGGGTTGGGGGAGGCAGGAGGAGGATAAGACACATAGATCACGTTTGGAATAAGATTACATGGATGATTAGGTCATGTGCAGAACCAAGGAGATCCATCCATTACTTGTTTAAAAAAAAAAAATACAGAGCTGTTAAAAGGAAAAAAAAAAAAAAACAGTTTAAAACTGAAGACTTTGGCGCTGTGCACCAAGCTGTCATCTCCGCTGGCTTTGTGTGCCCTAGTGATGATGTGGTAAAAACTTGATGACACGCCACGGCCCCACACTACAGCCCGGACCGGCGTCCCTGCCAGAGCGAGAGCTCGGGTTCGGGCTCAGTGCGGGCAGCTGCTGCTGCTCTGTCTGATCAGGGTTTCGCTCTGGGTGCCAAGGGCCTTTTCACTTTTTCACTGTGCGCTTCAATTCAGCTGTGTCCGTGTTCATATCTTTATTACATGCAGGGCAAGGGGGTCACCTGCTGACATGATATTACATAAAATGAATGATACAGATGATAAATAGATGACTCATATCAAGAAGATAGTGAAATGTGACACCCATCAGTGAGATATTTTGTTTGTTACTAATGCATTATGCCATGGTGTGTGTGTGTGTGTGTGTGTGTGTGTGTGTATGCATATACATGTATATACATATGTATGTGTATGTATATGTATATATACACCATAAGTACAGTTATATTTGTATTCATACAAAGTAATACACAGAGACACGTGTGTTCATCTATGCACTGCAAGATTGCTTAGCTGTAGAGCTAAAAAGGGAGGCAAGCTAAAAAAGAGCAAGCCCTCTAATGCAACTTGTTTATGTGCGTGGTTGAATAACGTTGAAATAAAATTTGGCTCCCTAAATTAACTGTAATTACAAAACTTTGCCCTCATTATTGAGGGAACAGAGAAACACGCAGTATGTGCGTGACAGGATCTATACATCAGGCTATTCATCATGCAATTAGCTGGATATGATGTCAATTAGTCCTCACCAACTGTCACATTTACTCGGAGCCGAAGGCCCGTTCGCATCTCCCTCCCTGTCTCTCAGCCTCCCCAATCACCACGGCCCTGCTCTCTTTAAACCTCCAATATAGCAATTAAAACATTACAATAATGAAATATAATTAGAGACAAAACCAGAGCGAGAGAGGGGGAGAGGGGAGGGGTCAGAGAGCATTATTTTTCTGTAGAGCACTCAAAAGTCATTTTCCAGTGTGGAATGATTAGGTTTTTTTTTTTCGAGGGCAGTAAAGGGAACGGGATGTGTGTGGAGGCAGTGCTAGCCGGGTTGGCAGCCATGAGCCTGTATCGCCACCACTACCACCAGCAAACAAACAGCGGGTCACTCGCCACACTCTGCTTTCCGCCGCGCACCTGCTGCTCATTAAGCGGCTTCTGCACTTAATGCAGTGCAGGTGTGCAGGAGCCAGGGGGCCCTCAGAGCAGCAGCACACCTGGAGCATCCAACACCCCCTCCCTGCACACACACACACACATACACACACACACACACACACATACACATGCACATATACACACACACACACACATGCACACACACACACACACACACGCACACACACACACACACACACATACACATGCACATATATACGCACACACACACATGCACATATACACGCACACACACACATGCACATATACACGCACACACACACACATATGCACATATACATGCACATATACACACACACACACACATGTACATATACACGCACACACACACACACATGCACACACACACACACGCACACACACACACACACACACATGCACACACACACACACACACGCACACGCGCGCATATGCACATACACACACACACAAACACACACACACACAAACACACACACACGCGTGCGCCTCCGCCTCATACCCGACAGAGGCACAGGTGCCAGCTCCTCATTTTGTCTCTGAAAGGCCCGTTAGCACGCAGAGAGCTTCTCTTCCCTTCTGTGCAGGAGAGTGGCAAGGTGTAAAAATCACATCCGTTTGGATTGTTGTTCTTTCCTCTCTCCTCCGATCCTGCAAGTGATGAAGGTGAACTGTGCAGCCTGGCAACGCAAAGTCCTCAGTGCATGTGCAGATCTATGGTCGCACAGAGATGACCTCAGCACAGGGGTGCCCGTCTTTGCTGAATAAGTATAAGAAAAGTCTTGATTCACTCTCTGGACTAAAGTCTGCGGGAGAAATTATGAAGAGTGAATGATGGAATTGATGTTGATCTGTGACACAGGGCACACTGTGTGCGGTAGTTTATGGGAGAAATTATGGTAGTACCATTTAAAATGAAGCAGAAACTAAAACTGTCTTGACTGCATAAGGTGAGTCTTTAACTTGATTCCTGTTGGCATGAGGTTAGAACAGACTCTGCCCTGCTCAAAGACAGTAGATTGTATACTTGTTATACTTCTCTGTGATGATGTTCCCTAGATGTAGTGTACAGCTGCAGTGTCAGCCTGACCCCTTGACACAATGATCCTGTCACAGCTGCACAGAAAGGTCAAAGGCGTGTGTGGGAGTGTCACTGGGATCCCAGGTTACAGTGAGGTGATCTGAGACGGCGAAACAAACCCCTGTTGCTTGGGGTCCACCTTTATTCCGCCACGGTCTTGGTATTATTTGACACATTGATCTTGGCCAACCCCCACACATCATCCCCCCCCCCCCCCCCGCCCCACAGTCCCAAGCCCCCCCCCCCCGTAAGGATCCTGTGTGTCTTCCAGCTGTGAGGAGAGTGTGTACCTCCCTTCTCATTGTTGTTCAGGGGAGAACCGCTCTGGCCTTACACGGCCTTAAAAGGACTTCCATTGTCATTCTAAGACAGAGCATCGATCATTTAAATATCAGTTTAGTTGTGTGTCTTCTCTGACCTACAGATTAATTCAATTCAAACAAAAACAAACCCTGGGTAAGTAGTATCATTTTCCAAGTACACAGCGAGTAATCAAAACAGCCTCGGGGAAAAAAAATGAAAAAAGAAAAAATGAAAAAGTGAAATTTCCTTTGTCCTTTTGGTAATTAATATTTATTTCAGTTTTCTTCAATTGTAATGGCCATGACCAGAATAAAACTTCAATCTACGTTTTGGCAGGTAGCAGAGAATCCCAAATACCCACACGCTGAGTGAGTTTTTTTTAATTTATGTTCTCTACTGTCGAAGTTTGAAGACATCAAACACAAATATAAAATAAAGACAAAGGAAATTTCACTTCAGAGTGTGTCCTTTACCATATTTCTAAACCTTTGGATGTTTTTTCAGACCCGCATGGTCTATATATTTTTGGACATTTTTGAACATTTGACTGTTTGCTTTGGATTCACTGGAGGGACATTATTACTGCACTGTGGACAGCCTTAACAGGCTGATTGAAAAGGAGCTGGTGCCGCACATATAAAACCTTTCCCAGGGTTTAACCACTGAGGTGACTTTTGCCCTTTCACATTTCCCCTCCACTTGACCCCTCATTGGCTGGATTAAATCCTCTTGCTCCTTTGACTGGATGAGGGTATTTGACTGTTCTTCGTGATCCCAGGGATAATGCCGGAGGCTGGACCCGCTCAACCTTGATTGATTTACAGCAATTTCTGTCTGCGTGACTTGGAACACTTTGGGAAATTTTTTTTCCTTTTTTTTTTTTTCTTTTTTCTTTTACTGTCAATTCTGAGAAGGCCTTTTTTTTCTCTCGCTGTAGTGGATTACAAGGGTACATTATTTGTGCGTTGCCAGACACTTAAACCGTTTTTTAAAAAGCGCAAAGCCGTAATGAAATGCACACGCTGCTTCTGCCATGTTAGTGCGGTTGCATAAATACACAGAGAGACGGCACACTCTTAATGTAAATAGCCGTGCTGCAGCATGCTTCTGATTGAGCCTCTAATGCTTTCCATACCCCTCCGTGCGCTCTGTGGCCTTCCCTCCGCCTCATGTTCAATTCAGCACAGCGTTCCAGCACACGAGAGAGAGAGAGGGGGGGTAACGTACCCAATAAAACACAACAATGTAAAACAGAACCCGAAAACCACCGGTTTGTCTTTCGTTTTCGCATGATAACATTAGCCTGTGGTGCTCTCAGTTCGACCCGGTGCTTTGCGGGGCTGAACGCTTTAGAGGTAAAAGCATTTTCAGCTGATAAACTGATAAACTACTGACATTTTAGATGAACGGCCCTGCGTTATTATGCAGCTGTAGCCGGGATCCATAAACAAGACTGTGCTATGAAATTTTGGCAGTGATGCAGAATATCTTGAGATCGAGATAAAACAGGATGTCTCGTAGCCTTCCTATAGAACAACGCACACATTAATTTAAGGGAGCGATACGCATGCATACGCATACATGAGGTATGTTAATCTCGTAATCACCATCATTTATTTTGCATGGGGCCGTGGCTGCAAAGATATAATCACTGGGGATAAGAAGGAGCCACATATGTCTCCCGGGCTCCAGCAGAGACACTCCAGTAGGAAGATGTGTAACAAACCAGCCCGCCAAACCCATTGTGGTAACATCTGGTTTGCTTTAGGAAAATCACTTCAGCACTTAATAAACCATATAATGTGATTACTGTATTTGGTAAGAGAATCGATGTTTTGGAAAAAAAATGTACATCCTCCATACGCCTTTTACCATGTTAATGTTGCATTGATGAAGTCTCCCTCAGATGTGGTGGACCAGGCAAGCCCGTCCGTGCTTTCCCGTTAGAAGGCCCACTTTACACTTTCTCCTGTTCTGCGGCCTTGGGCTCCACAAATATGCCGGAATAACAATCTGTGGCTGTTGTGTGGTGCCAGCCTCTGCTGAATTCAGACTTTCCGTGCCTTCCATACCTGGGAAAGGAGAGCAGCAGACAGCTCATGCACAGAGACACAATAAAGTCGAAGCCCGGGAGAGCAGAGCGGGCCCCGGTTCTCAGCGTATTTGAAAGTAATTTCTGTTGTCGTTAGGAGCCGATTAAGCTCTGTAGACTGCTGTAATGGGAAGCACATGGGCCCTTTTCCTTAAAATAGATGGGTACAAAAAGTAAACAGAAGATCCAGCAGGGAGATTAGAAAACGATTCATAATGAATTCCTCACCTCGGAAGGCTCTGTGGAGCTGAGACCCATCTCATGGCTTTACTTACCGGGGACAGCACTTCACCCCAAGCCAGTGTGCAAATATCGATTCAAAGCGATCGGACACATTCTGTTCCATTTGGTTCTCAGGCAGGCAATGATTATGAAAAAATCAGAAAGTTAGGGGAAATCAATGGTAAATTTAACTTTGTACCTTTCTCTCTCTCACTAAGGTGTTTTAACTTACACAGTGATGCTCTGGTGAGGAACTGAAATGTTATTGACTGACTAATAAAATAACATTGATTCATGCAGGGAACATTGTTGTTAGCTGTTAATTTCCCCCATTTTTTCTCTCATGTATTTTCTAGATGGTTTTTGTTGTTTCATAGGACTCGCAGTGATCAACAGTTTGGTGGCAGGCCGAGTCCTCCCTGCAGCGAATGACAAAGTGACAGACAACATTTCGGAGGACAAACAGTCGTAATGCAGTGATGTTGTAACATTGGGATGTTACACGTTGGACATTATTGCACAGAAAAGACATAAACTACAACGGCCAACATATTTCTAGCATCGCTATGTTGTAAGAGTGTTACAAATATGGAACACACAGAAATAGATAAATTTTTCATTTTAGTTTTGTTTTTCCCTCTCCTGAAGGGCAGGCGGGGAGAAGGGGCTTCCTTGTCAGTGGGAATGGTCGACAGTTGACTGGAGAACAATATTTCCATTCTGCAGCTTATGAAGAGCATTGAAGACGGCAGGGTTTGGTACATGGGGTTTATCATGCTCTGCGGAATGAA
Source organism: Megalops cyprinoides (assembly GCF_013368585.1). NCBI lineage: Eukaryota > Metazoa > Chordata > Actinopteri > Elopiformes > Megalopidae > Megalops > Megalops cyprinoides. Next base: position 5,365,585 of record NC_050600.1, on the reverse strand, counting down.
GCGTCTGAACAAATGGGGGCTTTAAGCCTCCCTCCGCCAGGGCGCGGGGGGTTCGCTTTGGCAGGAGCTTTCCTTGTTGACTGAAGAGATGAGGCCCAACAAAAGGAGCATTCACAGGCCCGGAGCCGCTGGGATAACGGTGGATTGAGGGAAAAACAAATACTTTGTTTTGAGCTTGCGGAAGTCCCGCCGTGCCTCGTTGGAGTCTCTGGTGCGCCCCTGCGCTGAAACGGGTCTGCGGTGCTGGGCCACCCCCTGCAGAATCTGCCGAGCGGGGAGGCAAACCCAGACACACGTGGAACCAACAGCATCCAGACGGAGATGGGAAATGCGACACCAATGCGGCTGAGGTCCCACCTGAACAGCCGTGCCCATTACCAGCCCTTGGTGCCAAGGTGCTCAGGTTCCCCTAACGTCCCCACAGAGGCACACTGAATAGCGGGGGCTTTCAGTGCAACGCCATTCGCCAATTCTCAGCCAGTCAGCTTTTTTTGTGTTTTTCAAATCCGGTCAATAGGTTTGGTAGGGTAGGGTAGCGAAATGAGAGAGCATGGGAATTTAAGCATCAAAATACACTTTCACCTCATTCAACAGGGAAGAATTTAGCCAATGCTCATAATGGGTTAAAACTCACTGGAGTACTTTATTGAGTGATAGGTAGCTGAGCGATATACAGTGCAACTGTAATGTCATACATATTATAAATGTTTCAACAAATGTTTTGGATATGATGTTTTGGGAGAGTTATATAAATACCCTGAACTCAGACTGCTTTGGGACTCACTAGAAAGTTATGGGATGTGAGACTGATTGGCTGGCTTGGTTTGTTGTGAAATTGGGTTGTATGGGTTTGGGTGGGGGGGCTGGGGGGGTGGGGGTGTTATTTAGAACCCCTGCTGTGTGAAACCAGAGCTTGATTCCGGTTGGATCATTGCTGCTGGGTGCCGGTCTTGTCGCTGTGCCTACACTGCGTAGAATTTCCAGCGGGATTAGTCTGTGCGCTCAGCGGTCACGGAACCAGAGTTCAGGGATCGCTATGAAATTGATTTAGCAGCATGTTGGCTTTGCCATTTGGACATTCCTGGCAGGTAAGGCACCTTGGGACTCCAATCCAATCAAAACCCCCCCCTAACAGTTGTCATGGTGCTGGTTGACAGAATTGTTTGCTCTGCTTGTGAGCCCAGGTGGCTGGGTTTTTTTCGGGGGGCCTCCTGTGTATCTGTGGTATTTTGTTCCCTGGTATTTTTAATCACTGTATCATAATGTCTCCTCACTGCGGATTCTATCCCGTCCAAATTTTCTCAGATGCTGGATGCGTTTTCTTTGTTTCTGTGGGAGGCGTTCCTCTCAAATGGCATGGGTGGGTGTTAGTTCATATAGCGCTGTGGTCCCTGAGAATACAAAGTATGAATACGCACTGTAGCATTGCAATTACTTATGTATTATCTCCTTATAATCAGCACGCTCACAAATAGAGTGGTTAAGTGTCATCTGTTTACCACTGTACAGCTTATGCAATAATTCCTCTGTACATTTTACCTTAGCCTAATGTGCGGCCCTTACCGCACACAAGATTAATAACCGCTATCCACCATCCGTGCCCTGTAATGCAAACCCAAGGCCCATCCCAGCCATTCTCCTGCTGTTTATTCTACTGTTCCAACTGCATGTGACTTACACCCAATCCTTGCCCCTGTAACCTGAACTCTAATAACTTAGCCCTCAGCCAGACTGTAACATGCATATCCCCTTCAAGTGTATAACCCAAACAGGGTCTGTGAGGAATGTGATTTTTTTTTTCTTTTTTTGAAAACAGTGTGCCCAGTTTGCAGCACAAGCTCCAGCCTTAGCAGCACAGGAAACTGCTGTCAGGGCCCGTCAGAGTAAATGAGAAGCAGGACTCCCTCAGCCAGAGTTTCCAGGAGGGCACAGGGAGAGAGCCAGTGAGGCGAGGCGGTTAAAGGCACGGCCTCGCAGACGTCCCGTCCTGACCGGTTCCCACACGACGAGCGGAGGCCCTGCTCGGCTCGGGCCACCTTCCCATCACCCCCTCTGAGCCGGAGCCCCGGGTCGCACCCAGGGCCTGAGCTACAACGGTCCGCACCCCCTGGCCGGACTCACAGCTGCAGCTGACGCTACAGGCTGCGCTCAAGAAATGCTCAAAAAAAAAAAAAAAAAAAGGCAGCCGGGTACAGAAAGCCAGGATGTGTTTGGAATTTTGAACCGGAGCCATACTGTACACTGTATAGCTTTGCATCTCTACGGCGTAAGTGGGACTGGACTTTTTCACATGTACTCCTGATTTATTGAGATTTAATATGAATGGCGAAAGCTTCCTCTAGGAGAGGCAGAGTGGGGCCGGTGCCTGATGGGAGGTTGTTTAAAGCCCCCCCCCCCCCCCAACTCTGTCTGACAGGTATATAACTCTTAAACATATAGCCCTCTGCATGGTGCACATGCCATGCTAACACAGAGAGGTGTGTGGGGTTCCTTATACCGCTCCCCATATGGATGATTTAGAGACGAAAGTAATCGTCCCTCTCTACCGTACACCTGCATGCAATTTCGCTCTATATGATTTGGGTCTGGGGGGCGGGAGGCTTGAATAAAGTCGAATTTTTGGTGGGTAATGTATCTAATTCCAGTGTAATTTTGGAGGGTGAAAACGGCGCGTTTCAAAGCAACAAAAGGGGGTCTTGTGACCGTTTCAAAGGTTTTACAACAGCTGGGTTACAGACCAGATTTTTTTTTCTTTTTTATCTGACAAGCCATGTTGATGGGTCAGACAGTCCAGGCATAGCTGAAATGCTTCCTTTCTTGGAGGTATTTGTTTGAAAGGAGAAAAAAGTAAAACGCTTAATTATGGTCGAATGGAGGTTTGCTGATATGAATAAGAACACAGCATTTTTTAAACCGTGAGACTGTTTACTTTTCCTCATACAAGTGCAGTGTTTTTTTACAGGGTCATCCGTACTGTATGGTCTGCATTTAACTGTATACATACACCCACACACACACGCACACACACACACATACACACACACACACACAAAGAGGGTTGAAATGAAAGTTGTCATTGGAGTCCTGAATGCATACCCAGCCTCTCCTTCCTCGTATTTCAGCTAAATGGGCCCCAATGGGGCTGAGGAATGTATCAAGTATCATAAATCACCGTCTTGATAGAAATTTGGCTGCCGGACAGGACCACAGCACTGTGTAACGCTCGCTAAAGATGTTTTAAGGTGAACGTTGCTGCTGTGAATCACGGCCTGAGACGGTGTTTGAAAAGGAGAGAAGACCGGGAGCTTTACTCTTCTGCAAGGGCAGAGCAGCAAATAATTCACCATCTCACACCTCATGCATCCAGTGTTTCCCTTGCATTGTTTTTCCAAAAAAAAAAAACGAACACTTTGATCATTCCAGAGGTATGCATACCTGTCAGTGCCCGATTCCTTTTTTTCTTCGAGTTTCACAAACTGAACCGCCAGACTCTGCGGACGTGAACCTCTGCGGAGTATCACTGCGAAACGTAGCCACGTTGGTTATAACAGACGCAGCGTATCGCATGTGAAGATGGTACATTTGTGTCATCTATAGCTTCAGGCAGAGTCAATGATAATGGCAGGCTCCTAGAGCATCTTCCTGACCTGGTTGGTGTGCTAATGGTGAACCTTGATGTGCAGGCCCTGGCCCAACACATTTGGGTTAGGAGAAGGAGCTACATCAGCCCCCTTACGAGGACTGCTGTCCTTCTCTCTGTCCACCCCCTCAAAATGAGATGCCACATCTAAAGGGGTCTGCCATATCTGTCAAATTTGCCAATAAGCAAATTAACAATAACACAAAACCTGACTTGTAATTGTGAAACGGGTTAAGATTCCCGATAAAATTCACTCAGCTGTCGCTGTCCAGACCCCACCCCCCCTCCCCCCCAAATCGCTCCTCCAGAGGGGGAGGGAATTAGGGATGATGCGGAGATCAGTACAGTGAAGGACGTACTCGGCATCTGCTGGCTGTCAGGCAAGCTGGCACGCTCAGGCGCTGACGCTACATCAATCAAACCTCAGATCCACAGCTTCCTACCAGTCACCTGCAGCCACCTGCGGCATGACCAGCGCCAACACAAAGCATGAATGTGTAACGTGTAACAAATGAGGAATACATTTTGACTGAGGCGCCCCTAAAGTTAATTTCCCATCATGCATTTTTTTTTCAGCAGTACACAGCAAGGCTGCTTTGTGATGATCGGCCCGCTGTGCACAGGCGACCGGCGTCCCAGAGGCAGACGGGAGGCCTGCTCCATCAGCTGACTCAGACGGCCAGCGTGTCACCATGGCGATAAAGTACACACTGTTCCAGCACTCGGCTTATCGAGCTCCTACCTTCCTCATTTTCCGCCAGTCAGCTGTGGAGAGCTACCCAGAGCCGAGCCTCACTTTCAGGAGAAAAGCCATTCTGCGTTCCGCACTCCAGGATAAAAAAAGAGATAAAAACAAAGACAATCACCAGTTTCACTTTAATTTCTTTTTTTTTTAATTCCCCCTGCGAAACATAATCGGGCGAATTGCAGTCTATTTAACTTCATCACATCACTGACAGCAAGCACTGATAAAAAAAGCTGGAAAATATGTAGGACATGAGCACAGCCAAACCCTACAGACTCTACTGCTATTGAAGCCAGATGTTTACTTAACTGGCCAATTTTGATAAATGGTGTAATGATAACCATTATGCATTGGGTAATTTTATATCAGCAAGGGCCCATATTGTTTTTGCCTCACTGCCAAATGAACTCCTTTTGTGCCCAGGGCCAGGTGTCCGCTTCCTGCGCTAATTGATCCATGCTCAGCACAACCGCGGTTTAATGTGGTTCCAGAGTGACTCGGACCCGGCATCGCCCAATCAGACCTGCGCGTGTGCGTCATTGACTTGTTCCCAACTTCGAACATGCAGAGTGTCGGAGGTGGACACCCCCCCCCCCCCCCCCCGAAACGTTTGTTTCGGTGCAGCTTATCTCAGGAACGCAGCGATGAGCTCGTGGTGACTGGCGGTTGCTGCTGAGGGCCACAGGACAGCCAGCGGTGCTTCCAGCTCCTCCCCCCGGTGTTCATTTGCATAATTGGAGAACGGGAGACCTGCTTCCTTGCCGGTAGTCCTGGCTTGCCAATGTGCCCTGGGCGATTTACGCCCTCCCCGATACTGTCATGAAGAGCCACACAGAGAGAGTGATCCTGGGGATGCCTCACAGCCACGGCTCTCAAGCCAGATCGATTAAGTCTTGCGGCCGTGGCCGGATTTAAACCCGATTTGTCTCTGCAGATGGTCAGGGTGATGTAACAGTCAGGAGGAGTGATGTAACAATCGGGAGGGGCGATTCTGTCAGTTGGTTTTGCAGGCCTTTAGGAAACCAAGTCAAACGATTAAAAAAGACCTTCGAGGGAAGTGTCTGAATGCTTACACAAAAACATCATGCACATACATTTTCTTGTGTAAGTGATTCCTCCAACTAGGCAGCAGATAGATCGGGAGCAATACACTTTTTGAGGGGGGAGGAGGGGGTCAGACCAGTAACGAATGTCATCACATCAGTTTTCTTATAAATAGGCACACATTTATCAGCATGTTTTTACAGTCACCTTCAAAAGACAAGGATAATTTACTGCCAGCCTTGGCTGCTATATCCACCTACTGCAACAGTGATTTTGAAGTCACTGGCGAGTCAGAATTTTTAAGGGATTAGCTGTACAGGTATACGCAGTCTCAAACAACAACAAACCGACTGAACTGACTAACCATTTTTACTCTGTGCAGGACACATACTTTGCATACTCTATATGAGGAAGACATTAACAAATGCATGTTCCATAGAATATTATCACTATCAACAGCTCAACAATGTCATCTTCTGAATAAAAAGCTCCATGAATCCCAAACACTGTGAGGACCTGAAAGGTCTTTCCTGTCTGTTTCTGTTGGGAAGGAGTGGTTTCGCCTGGGGCCTCTGTATTCTGATGAAAAGAGACGCAATTATTCACTGCGGTTACATGCATCTCTGGGAGCTGTGATGATGTGTGTGATCCTGAGAGAGGAGAGCGTGACCTACCCTGTATTTTATCTGTGATGACATCAAGGTGAACGCCGAGCAACGTGGGTATGAGAGGAAGACGCACAGCATGAGTGTTTTTGTAGCATAGCTCATTTTATTGTTTTACAGTTTTGCATAGGAATTATATCCACTTCCAGTAATTGACTGCAGTAAGAGCAGCTGCTAGCAGTATAGGCTGGATATAACAGTAACAATCACAATAAGTCAAGCTTTATTTACACTGATTTTAATCTTGTGGCAATTTTAGCCCCTGCACCAAATGCAATCAGCTTAAACAGTGTTAATTTAAGCCAAGGAGAAAATCTAAAAACAAATAGAGGGAGAAAAAAAAACAGGTTCTTTCACTGTAACTACCCGGCATCTGTGTTTTCTAAGCTGAAAAAAAAAATCAAAGAAAGGCTTCTGAAGTTTTCTAAATATGTTCAGGTACCTATATAGAACTGTGCACACACCTGCCGTGCCACTACAAATTCTATTAGAGCCTGTTTTTTCGTTGCCGTTACTGTTTTTCTTGAAATCCACCAGTTGTATAATTGCATTTGCAGAGTGTAAAAGTGCCACAAGACCCAAAATGGGTCAACCCTGCTGTGTAATTAGCAAGCATTTTTTTTAAAACTGACAACTCATCACCTACTGTTGTACTAAATGCACTGTAGCATTGACAATCTAAAGAAACACACTGCCCAACTATTATTTTTTTCCTCAGAGAAATATCAAGAGACAGGGGCACTCTATCCCAGCTGACTAAAAAGGTTCAAATGAACGGAGCACAAATTCTGCGCTGAAGACACATTCCAAACTTAACACACACGTAAAGAAACAGACCAGGGAAGAGCTGCCCCACACATTCTGTTTGTTGTTTTCTGACCAAAAAAAAAAAAAAAATTCTATCAAGAACTGTATTTACAACTGAGCTCCACTGAGACTGATCTGGAACAGGCACTGCTTTAATATCACTTAAAAAAAAAAAAAAAAAAAAAATCAAACACAAGTTTCTCATTTTTTTCTTTTTTTTTTGGTAAACGTTACATATGCTGGTTTTTTCGTTCCGTTCTAGTATACACAGTCCGTTTTGTTCATGCCATAGTCAATGCCCTCCAAATCAAAAACACTTAAATGTAGAGCACACCTCTTACAAGTCGGTCTGTAGCTTGCTAATACATTTATCTTATCAGTCCCTGTAGCAGAGTTTTACCACACACTCAATAAAAATTCAGGAATTACACAGAGATTGCATTAGTGCCACTGGTCCTCCTTGCATATGGAAAAATCAAGGGTTTCCAATGGCCACACCCACAAGATCAAGACAGGAATTTTGTCCTGTAAGGACTTGACTCATAAAACACTTCTGTAATGGGCCAGTGTCACTGACACAACTAAAATATGTAATGCTGTGAAGTCATTCCAAATGTGTGCATGATTACTGTAGTTTTTTTTTTTTTTTTCCAGGCATAACAGCCCTTTAAAAAAAAATACTAAAAATGCAGAACAAACTGCAACAAAGAAGAAGAAAAATAAAAAATAAAAATTGACCCTGGTCATCTTTTCCCCTATATAACATTGTGTGCTGTGGCAAGGAAGCAGTGCAAGAGACTAACATGGCATACATGTAGAACACTGATCCAGGAAGGTCATGGAAGCGCAAAGGTCAAACCAGAGCACTGCTGGTGTTCCAGAGGTGGACTCCACAGACGTACCAGATGTCAACAATACTTACATATTAGTAAAGAAACAGGGGAAACTAGCAGAAAGTGCAAATATTCAGCTGTTCACTGAATCCCTCCTCGAAAGCAAAACAAAAACGTCTCGAAGTCAGGAGTACAACATGCAAATGTAGACTCAATTCCTGCTCTTTTTCAACCAGAAGGCACCCGACTGAGCATGTCAGATGCCTTTCATTTTAGCACATGAAGTTCATCAATGATTACAGCACATACATATGAACTGCGTGGAATGGTTGGGGCCTTACTGCCAGCAACGTGGTGGTGTCCAATAATAATGCTTTAAAAAAAAAACTGAACCCTGTACACTGTATAATAGAATCCTGTTCTGCAGTCTCCACACTGGGTAACTGTGCAGGCTGTTTTTTACACAGGGACTGCAGAACAGCGCGATGTCTCTCCAAACATACTCCTGATGGCTGCTAATTACAGATTCAAATCACGTGTCTTCCTTCTGTTGCGTCAATGTTATCCGTCCGTCTTAATATGCAACGTAACCCTCATCTCAATTTTCCGATTTTTTCCCATTTTTTTTTTAAAAAACAAAAATCACAATAACTCTTTCTATGGCCACACTAACGAAAACGACACTTCCAATATTTATGAAATGTTTCCAAAAAACCAAGTTAATCAACACTAAACACAACAAAAAGACCTTCATAAAATATAACTTTTCACCATTTACAGTTCTGTAAAGGATAACTTTCCTCTACTTTTTAAGTACAGGAATATGAAAACTGGACAGTATTTTATTTTTATTCATAAATTAAAGGAAACTGGAGAGTTGTAACTCAAGTCCAGCTTCGACGATGTTGTTTTTTTTCTTTTTTTTGTAAAAATGGAAATAACACATATTCCTTAATCAAAAAAGTTTACCTTTACAAAAGAGGGCATCAAAAAAAAAAGGATTAAAAAAAAGAAACTATACAGTGTACAAACTGCTGTCTACAAGGCAGGCAATAGAAAGACCATTGATTCTTCTCCTGCAGCTTCAGAGTCATTCATACACACTTCACAGAGCTGCCAGAGCAAATGATAACCCAAGGACTATTGCTATACTACCATCGCCGTGATTTTGCCTCAATATACAGAAGAGTCTCCTGCGCTGCCTTGGCCGCCTGAAATAGGCCGCAAACATTCGCATCACGCTGGGGGAAAATGCACTTCAGTGGCATTGCCGGTGGCCGAGGGGCTGCAAAGCACTTCAGTTTTTTTTTTTTCTTCAAAAAAAAAAAAAAAAGGCTGAACAGTGCACATAGAACGGGGTGGCTTTTTTGTTAGTTTTTTTTTTTTTTTTTAAATATACATATACATTTTTAAAAAAATCAAAATAAGCATCTTGGTGTAGGAGGAGAAACGAAGCTTGACTTGAGTTTCTAGTGTTTGACACCACTACACGGGTGTGTGAGTGAGTGTTAGTGTGTGTGTGTCTGTGTGGGTTTTTTTTTTTGGGGGGGGGGGGGGGGGGGGGGCGAGCCAGCGCACGTTTCTTGTGCCCCCGCTCGTCCGCCTTCCGCAGGTGTCGGAGAAGAGTGCAAATGATGTAAGAGTGGGACGACACTTGAGTCACGTTAGGTAGTAAAGTGTCCTCTTCATGCTCAATGGGAATCTGACGATTAATACAGGTAATGCCCTTTCATGTGACAGGCCTGAGATTTTCGTGAGAGGATTTAATCTTCGATGCATTGTTTTTATTTACTTATTTATTTTTTGCGTGGATGCTACGTGGTGAAAAATTGCCTGTGGAGTGAACTGGACCTCCTGGTGCTTAACCACAGTTCCTGCCAGTGAAGCCCATAGCTTATCACAATAAAAAGTACAAACTCAAAGCTTTAAAATCACACATTCTCCAAAAGGAGAGTTTTATCCCTGGAATTTACAGATACAGAAGACAGCTGTAGTGCATATTAGATTCGACGTTAAGTTGTGGGAAACACACTGACAGCCCAGTGGAGCCGTGTCTAGCTGTTTTGTTTCTGTATTTTTTTTTTTTATGCACATCAGTGTGTTGGTGATTGTAACACATTTAGAACAAGTCACTTCAGTTTTTTAAGGCATCTGCTTAGGAATTGATTTGCATATAACTACTTGATTTTCTTTTTTTTTTTCTTTACTGTGGTTTTTATGATTGTCACACTCAAGTCACGCCTCCTCTCCAGTGAAAGTGATCCAGGAATCGTGCTAGCACCCCAGGTGGGAAGTTTTAAAGAGAGAACCAGTTTGTCACAGTAGACAGTTCAGTGACTTTGCAGCCGTGCCAGACCAAGGGTGCATTCTTCACAGACGTGCTGTAAAGTTTAAAAAAATAATTCCCACCGCTCCCCCCTCCCCTCCCCTAGAATTAAAAAAAATGAAACACTCCTCTCTATCTTTCAGTACACTAAAGAAGACCTTGTCACACGCTGCTTAGGAAACAGCTCCCACTTTGGTCAATTAAAAAAAATGGAAAACAACAACAACAATGACATCAACAACAACAACATCAACAAAATAAACGTATACAATATCGCCTATCTCCATACTAGCTTCTAATAATCCACAGAGCTAAAAGCACTACCTACATAGGCAAAACTCGGTATTGCATAATTCTTATAAATCTCAACCCCCCCCCCCCCCCCCCCCATATAGTAATTGGAAGATGAAGAAACAAAAAAAAAATGAAGGGTTATTAGAAAAACCACCAAAAATACTGAAAAATAATGCTGGTTGATTATAAACTTTAAAACGGCGACTATACACAGCCATGATATGCATTATAAATGTGAGATAAAGTAGTAAATGTAGTTAAAAATCAATGATGTCACAATTTCATCCAGAGTACAAAATATTTTTTTTTTTTTATCATAAAAATGTTAATTCTTAAAATGGTAATAAATGCAGCAAAAACAAGTGTAGTGATGTTTCTTCTATATTCAAAGGCAAGGCACGTAATGTGGACTATATATCTTCGTGCAAATTAAGATTATTGGAAAGAGTAGTTATATATATATTTATATATATCTGGATTGGAGATGCACACTGTGGGAATCTGAGACCACGACAGTAGGGACCTGCTGAATTGCGTGTTTGCAAAGCACCATGCAACTCTTCCACACCCTGGAGAGTAGTGTTCCGGCGAGTGCAGACATTAGGCATACACTTCCTTCTCGTTTCTAATTATTTGAACAGCCTGCATTCCAATTTCTCAAAGGTTGTTTTGTAAACAGTAGCTTTATAAGCTTTTAAGGGCCGAAAGAATACGCTCCTTTTCCCCCAGTACATGAGTGTAAGCCATTTCTACACAATTCACATCTCATTTGACGTTTTAGTTCTGTTTTTGCAATAAATAAGAGGAATACCACCAGAGGGTAAGGCTGAATAGAATATAAGTGCTGTTTTGTTTTTTTTGTTGTGTTTGGTCACACACTGTCCGTATAGATCAGACTTGTCTGCATTTTCAGATTGACCCACCCCCCACCCCCCCTTTTGAATTGAGGATGCAACTTAAATTGTTTTAAAATGTTTTTTTTTGTTAATTTTCTTTTAAAAAAAAAACATTTAATCCCCCTCAATTTAGTGTCTCAGGGGTGAAAGACTGCAATAGCTTCCCTTCAGTAATATCATTTAAATTGCACTTGCCTCTTAAGAGATTCTTTTTTGTTTCCTTTCTCCTTTTTTAAAAGGAAACATCGAACGCATTCTGCACTAAAAGGGGCAAATTTCTTAACCTAATAATATAGGCTTTTTTACTTTTCTTTTGTTTGTTAGATTTTGAGTTCATAACTCTTAGTGTACATGCTCACCTTCACCTTACCTTAGCTAAATATCAGCACTGGATCAACAGGATTACAGCTTTTAGTTTAAAAAACAAAAAAGAAACAAACAAACAACTTAACCGTGGTGGATCTAAGAAATAAATTTGATTTCTCACATTTCTCCTATGTGAATGTAGTGAATGACGAGACTCTTCGGCCTCTGATAGTGAAGTCAAATTTCCTTTGAGTAGACCCCCTGCAGCCTGCAATCAGTCAGCCAGTCTTTGTGTCTTCAAAACGATCTAACCTGTCTTTTAAAACTATGACAAGAGCTCCCAAAAGATCAAGAAAACGTACTAACAGAAAAGCGTGTCATGCAAACATTAAGGCATCAAAAGTCGCATTGGGTAAATCACAGTATTCGACTGGGGGGACCTCTCCACACAAAGACTGTCTGGTGTGAGCAATACCGCACAGTCAGGCTGCTTCACCTCATGTTCTTGGCCGGTATCCCTCGGAAAGGGGACAAAGGAGATTGTTTAAGTGCTGCTTTTGCTGGGTTGTCCTTTGTCCTGTCAGTTTTTTTCTAGCGCTTCCTTCCCCAGTCTGAATTCAGTTACTTGTTTCTGCTTGAAGGAAGGGTTCACCAATGATGTTTATGCTGTAGTTCTGGGCATTTGCTGGAAGAATCGGAGTCCCGTTCGACATTTGGAATGGAACTAAGCTCGCCCAGGTACCAGGACTGGAACATGAGAGAGAGAGAAGGACAGACAGGGCATAGTGAGTGGCACATCACAAAATACAAAAAAAGAAAAGAAAGATGATACACAAAGCTAGACAGATCAATAGTGTTTCAAGGCTGACGGTATCGTAAATAACATAGATAAAGCAAGGAAGACAGATAGTAGTACCTCACCATTCATTCTGATATCACTATAAACTAGAGCTTGTAATTATATTTCTGATAATGATCACTGAGATTGCTGTCACCTCAATCTTCTGAAATTACTAATTTCAACTATACAGGAAAAATCCAAATGACACGACTTTGGAATTACTGTGACAGTTTAAGCACACACAATCGGTGCTGTGTAATTCAGAACTTGTGCCTGTCTCCACAAATGTCAAATTGGTTTAGCGCAACATTCCTCGTTTCTATAACCCAGCAGGAGATAGAATTCACAACCATTTCATAGCCATCCACACACAGACTGATGGCTGCTTAAGATGTTGTCAGTCTAGATTCGCCAAAGGACACAATGAATAACAGAACAGGCCAAATTCTTCGTATAAAATTCAATTTAATTACAAAAGAGACAAACACAATTAGAGGTAATTATGTGTAATGTACCCTTCTGATGATTTAGTGAGGCTGGAACTGACTCTGACTGTGGTCTCAGGGCCTCTTTAACCCCTTCCTGTCCTGGCAGCCCCTCCTCCTGAGGTGTATTCCTGTATACCTCCCATAAGTCTGCGGGCTAGAGCTGGTTCTGCATTGTGTACACACCAGCATGTCTGTATGTCTGAAAAATGTGCCTTCCTCTGAACAATGGTAAGTAATAACCCCTCAACTGCTCCTGTGTTCAGGTATAGAGGTTTTCACATGTGAAGGGATTTTTTTTTTCTACTGGAGCAGGGGGTCTTCCTGCTAGCACATCTGTCAACATCAATTTGGTTCAGGCGAGGGGCTACAGATGGACCATTCACTGCAAACCCTGTACCACGACTTGAGGTCATCTCAGCTGAAATGAACATCTCTTACAGCCCAGCCAACTACCAGGACACACGGGCAGGGAGACAGTCATCTCAGCTGAAATGAACATCTCTTAAAGCCTGGCCATTCACCAGGAGACAGGGGCTGGGAGACAGTCGTCTCAGCACATGCTCTTTTGATGTTCATTATTTATGATACTATGCAAGCTATGACACTCACCAAATAAACAATGAAAGAAATCTGCACTTTAATGACATTTACAGAGTATCCTCAGTTGCAAATTTTGAATATGGTTCATTACACACTTTTCATTCTTTCCACAGTAATAAAACTCCACTGAAAGGCACACCAGATCAGAACAGACTTGTTTGTTTGGTAATGCACATATTCATCATAGGGCGAAGAGAAAGAGACGGTTTATTTGAGAAATATTACCCTTGCTTCTATGAAACACCTTTTCATTTGGCTCCAGCCCTTTGTTCTGTAATGTTAAGTGATACGTTTGCACATTCCTCGGCTAGATAATATTTACAGAGGAATGTTTAGCAGATTGATTCTATTAAGAACACATCACTGCCAAGTTCTTCTGTGAAGAAAGGCTCATTTCAGATAAAGCGTTTCCTGTCAGGAATGAAAATACCCTCTAGCTTTGACGGATGCTGTTCTTACGAAAAAAAAAATGCCTTTGTGGGTTAAGGATGAATAATAAACAAGGTTCATCTCCGAAGTGATCGATAGTGACTGTGTTCCTTCTTCAAGATGGTCCTTCTGAAAGGTCTCTCTGTAGACCTGTACCATTGGCATCACATTCAGAACTCTACAAAGCACAAAGATCTTCCTGCCAGAGAGCTGCATAATTATTTGCACTGTACACTCAGAAATGAACAACCGGCCCCTAAGCACATGACACATTTTTTTGCAAGTTTTCCGGTTTTACCTCTAAAAATGCTGTCAGACATTTTAAATTGGTACACTTGCATCGTTTTGAAATAAGTGAGTTTCAATGTGAGCGGAATCTCCTTTTTCTTAAACTCATTCCACACGCACAGTTCGGCCTAATCCGTCAGGCTTCTGCACCACGGGGAAAGCCAGGCCGAACCGAGGGCTATGGAAGCCTTCCGTACAAAGGGTTCCAGTGAGAACTGACACGCTGTGCTCTACGTGAATGATGTCAGACAACCCCATGCTCTGACTTTACCCAGCACTAGTGGCCACTTTTTGTAATCAATAATGGGGGGGTGAGGGCTGGGGGGGCAAGGGCTGTTCAACTCTCATTCATGGCATGCAAATGAAAAACAAAACAGTGTCTGTTAATTGGGGGGTGGTTGGTGTAGAGCAGCGACATGTTATTCCGGAGGACTTCATGCTATGTACATGCACTGAATAATTGGGCTGACGAGAAACACCCCCCCCCCCCCGCCCATGTTAAAGACTTGTCTCACACAATCGCTTCTTTCTGTTTGCAGATTAAGGGGCATGCTCAATATTCTGTCAACAGAGCCCCAATACAGACAGGCTGTCTTTGTTTTCGGGGGGGGGGGGGGGGGGGGGGGCTGGAAGGAGGAAAGAGAAGTGAAAAGAAACTAAGCTCCTTTTTTTTCCATGTCACTTTTTCTTTGCAGGTGCAGGGGCTTCCTTGAGGAAATAAGGGTTTTGGGAAGGGGAGGGGCGGGTTGGTTTTAGCGGGGAGGGGAAGGTTAAGCCGATATCCCGGGGAAATGAGAGGTGGGGGGGAACACTGACTGTATTCTTTCAGGAGTGGGCCGAGCTGACAAGTCACACTGCAGGCACAGACGCTGCTTGATTGCTTCGTCTGAATCTCACACCAACCGTTTTGCACAAGCAAAACGTAGCAACAGGTCGTTGAATTGTAAATCCAGTGCTGCCAAACCGGGGTTGTATTTCAGTGAAATAAAGAAAAAAAAAGAAAACTTTGGATTTGGATTCGGTCTCAAATGGGTTAAAAAGTAAGGGTTCTGTCAAAAGCTATCTGGGCGGGGCTTCATCCCCACTGCCACCCCCCCCCCCCCCCACATGCCCCTCCCCCCATCCTCCTCACACACCCTCTCTCCCTTGCGCGTTCTCCGGTCTGCCAGAAATCATCTGGCAGGAAATGAGAAATTAAGTTTTTTCCTACCTTGCTGAACAAAGACCATACAGAGAAGGCAAGTGCTTCACAGCAGACTGGGGCCCCCACTTATCAAACATTCGTATGCACAGATCTGAACCTCAGCTGACCACGCAAGCCTTTACCCGTGAAATCAGAGGATTATTAAAAACCAGGAACGGTGTGGAAATGCTCTTATCCACACAAAAAATTTCACATGTGGATTACCCATGCTTCCTCGTGGCTGAACTGAGAGGTCTACTGTACGAAGGAAGCACAATTCCCTTTCCTCTTGACCATCACTGCATGAAAATCACACACAGTCCGGATATTTTTATTTTTTCACATTTTTTTAACAACAAACATTTTATATATGTGTCAAAAAATCTATATTATCCTACACATACAACTGTCTATACACAGTAAAGAATTTATACGCTGCATTAGACTGCATTAGCCCACAAGCATTAATTCATTACCCATGAACAAAACTAACTCTTGAAAATCTTTTTTGGCATCACACAATTTGGGAGTGGATACATTCCGGTCCAGATCGAATAGGTAAAGGTGAAAAAATGCATGAAGCTGCTGCTAACAGTGTACTACCACAGACATAACGGACACCATGCAGTGAGGAGAGAGAGGCCCTTATAATAATGACTGGCTGCATAGTCCATCCTGTCAATCTCTCTTGTGATTGGACAGTTTTTAACCATAGGATTTCTCTAAGAGCAGGTGTTGCGGTTTGACTGACAGCTTCTTTTTTGACTCTGTGTCATCCTTTGTTTCTGTCTCGCAGTGAACATGCTAACTTGCTAGCTACATCTTTCTCTACCCGCCAACATTTATTCATTTAACATTCTAA
The DNA here is from genome assembly GCF_013368585.1 of Megalops cyprinoides. Lineage (NCBI taxonomy): Eukaryota > Metazoa > Chordata > Actinopteri > Elopiformes > Megalopidae > Megalops > Megalops cyprinoides. The sequence goes on along the minus strand of NC_050600.1, from coordinate 5,349,338 downwards.
TAGAGAGCGATTCAGAAAGTCAGAGTGCATCAAATAAAGTGTCAAGGACAACGGAACACGCTGTCTGCAACCGACCACAACCGACTCAAGAACCAACGGAAGAACACTCCAATATACCAGGGTGAGAACAGACAGACGGTGTGACCAGGTTATTCACAACAGACCATTTATTGGCTACAGTGATTAGCGAGACTCCAAAAGTAACTAGCTAGACTCCACCAGGTTAAAGCTATTTAAACAGCTTGCTAGCTAGCTAGCTGCTTCGCAAGCTGCATTCAAATAACCTCAGGACCTCAGGATTCTCCTACTCTGGAATTAAAATATGTACCTAGAACAATTCAAACAACAAAAAATCTACTAATCTACAATCTTACAATCTTACAATCTACTAATTTAAAACCTTACTTATATAAAATTCATTATAAATGCAATGATGAAGTGACTAGTTTTCAGCGTACAGCTTCTTGCTTTCTGGGTGTGCAAGCAAATAGCGCTGAGAACTGTATCGCACATGTTCTGCTCCTCCAGAACAGGCAGCATGTGCATGTGACTTACGAATTTAGACCTCAAAGCTAGTCCAGGAGCATTAGCACTGCTAATCTCAGTGATTAGAGATGTTCTATTCCGAGATTTTTTTATTTATACATTTTTTTTAGAGATTTTCTATTCTTTTGGCCAGGCGGGGAGGTTTGCTGTCTGTTGGCTGAACGTGCAGGGGTGATGTAAGGTTTCTTGCATCAGACTTCGCACTGATCCATTTCACTGGATCCCTTTATTGTTTCTTAAAATTCCATGGCAAGCTAAGGAAACTGGAATAAACAAAAACACACTTTTATACCAAAGAGTAGATTAAACCTTGCGAGTCAGCGCTGCCAAGACAGTTAATCAATGTTTTTTTTTTTTTTTTTGTTAACTTTATACCTTAGCCAACACTGTTAGCGTATCAGATTCATAGAGGTTTCTTTTCTTTAGTGTTCGCTGCTAGAGCATCGTCTGTCACAGCGGGAAAAGATGGGCTCGCTCCCGGCTGAAACAGAGCTCAGTGCAAAGATGGTGCAGCTCACGCGTTTATGAGAGGACAGATGGGAGAACGGTTGCCTCTCCACTCAGAGCTCCTTCTGAAGACTACCCCCGTCTCCTTGCACCTGAACCCGTCTTTCAGACGTTAACTTAAGAGCAGTCCACACAATGGTGTGCAGGGGGAAAAAATGATCCGTATTGATTGCTGTGGACCATTGTATCCCCCTTTTCAAAGCGCGCAAAGTTCAAGTTCAATCCAGCATTACATTAGCTCATGTCTGGTTTCCCTGGGATACCAGACGGCTTGAGACACGACCACCACAACAGAGAAAACAAACAAGTGTCCTCACACTTCGCCGCCCTTATCGATTCAAACCCAAAACTCGCACCCGCCCCCTTCCCTCTACCCCTAACTTCCCAAGCGAGCCCGCGCGGACCCCCTCGCCAGTGCGCCTCCAGTACGCGGTGTGGTTAATTTAGGGATTAAGTTCCAAATTAGATTATCTAACGGAATCTTAATGGATTACTGACCCAGTTCTTGTAGAATGGAAGCGTGCAGGTTCTGCATCCGGGGAGAAATGTTTGAGGCAGAGAAGCGATAGCACATACTGTTTCATTGCGTGTGCACATCCAATCAGCTATGCTTCCCACCTTCAGCCAACACCCACCTACAGAAAGTGCACTGTACGCCCTTTCACAGACAGCCTCTGTGCCATTTCATCACCTCCTTCCCCCAGTCTGTTAGTTCTGTGTTATAAATGCTAATGTGGGCTTTCTTGTTTTTTTTTATTATTAATCTTATCTCATGAATCTACATTATTATTCTGACAGAACCCTCTGTTTTCCCAACCCCCAAAGACTCTGCAGAGTTTCTCTGAAGGGACTCCAAGACATCTTCCATTCTGAGCTTAATAGCAAATGATAAATACCCACATTAGTGGTGAAGAAACAATCAGTACCAAAGCATTTCTTTTTCCCCTCTAATTGCTTTGCGATTGGATTTTGTTTTTTTTTTGGTTTTTTTGGAGGGGGTCTTAATTACTTAATTGCAAACCAAAAATTCCGCCAGTTCTACAACAACGCCAATCCAAAAACATAGATGAGGCAGTGATTATAAAACAGACAACAAAATCTACATTAATCTATGCTGAGCCTCCTGTACACTAATTCATGACGAAAACACACATAAAATATATAAATATATAAAACTGGTATTAATATAAATAATATAAATATAAGCAAATACACATATAGAAATATCAATTCACCTTAATGCACAAGCCATTTCAATCAAGTGTGATACTGTTTGTGCTCTACTAGTAATGTCTGACCGAGGTTTGGGGAGAGTGAGAGGCTGACTGTTGCTTGTTTTCCTCTTACCTCCAGTGGTGTACAAAGAGGCACAGTAAGGGAGGCTGCTTTGGGGCGGAATGTGAAAACAGGATCGAGAGGCTATGATGAGGCTAAGTCTCTCTCAGAACGCAGCCCCCCTGCGAGACTCTCGCAGGCCTGGCAGCTGTGTTCTACCTTCAGATGTCAAGATAAACTCAAAGCAGCAAATGCTGACCTATTCCTTTTTTGCCGGAAAAAAAAAAAAAAAAAAGCGACGGAGGGTGCTAGGTTTTTTTGGGCAGAGTGCTGATGGAGGCGCTTGTCTCTTTAAGTCTGCGGGAGAGCTCGGTTCACAGCCGCAAATCTGCGAGGACAAAGACTGGGAGAGACGGCTTTAAACAAACCGGCCAACTTTTGCACCGCGCAAAAATCGCGGCCTGAAAGACGCTCCATGCGGTGACTGCCTCTGAGCTTCCCTTTTAAAGCAGTTTTATGAGATAGTTGCCACAAGCCAAAATGATAATGATCAGATTGATATCTTCAGAACACGAATGCCAAGAAAAACTCATATTTTGTGTAGTGGATGTAATACAAACTATATGAAACACAACCACCTGATCAATTTGGTGTAGTTTGTGCACTAAATTGTTTTTGAAACATTGAAATCATTACCCTACCTGCTGATAAGAATCAAAGGAAAACATTTAAAGAAATATATTTGCTTTCCTTTCAGAAATGCTGTTTTGCTTTTATCGTTATTTCATGTTGGATACTCAACACCATAGTTGCCAGACAAATGTAAGCTTATTGGATTAGGTACCAAATAAATATATTTTTATTATCAATTTTCATGTTTAATTCACCAAAACTGGAACCAGCACATACCCTGGAATAAGTAATTGATTTGTTTTAAGTTTTGATGCTTTCCTTCATGAATCTGTGCTGTATAATCTTTCCTTCAGTGGATTTTGATAGTCCGTGAATGCATATCCCTCCATATCTGATCTCAGCTAACCAGGCCTGTCTGTTGACCTTTAGAAATATGCAGTCTTTTAGTTCCTCAAAGGCCTGAGCCGAAGCTGTCTGACAATCCTTTCCATGTCGAAACACTTTAATGATGTTTATGGGCTTTCACTCTTTATTTTCACAAATTGCTGTGAAAATTGATTTTCATTACTGTAAAAAATAAATATGAAATTCAGCTTCGCTGTAGCCCTCAACATACGGCGAACATGAATAAAATCGCCCCATCAAAGGCCTGACTTGTCCACCACAACTCGTGAAAAAAAAAAACAAACTATATATAACGGGAAACAAAACAGGTTGGCAGCATGACAAATTCATGCTCCAACAAAGCCTTACTATTTATGCGCGTCTTGTACCGCCATCTCGAACGCTGACCATGAAGGGCCTCAAGCAGATGTTTTATGTGCGCTTTACTTTCACTGACACAAGTATGTTTGCCCAAGCCATCTCAGGCTTTCCTCTAGGTTTACATTAAACTGAAGTTAAGAATAACAGTTCCACTCAGAGCGGAGGGGGCCAGACTGAACCGTGCAGGTTAACCATTAGTGACCTGGTCTCCTTTTAAGGCAGGGCCAATTTCCCTTCTAGTTTGTTTTTTTCCTTGTTTTCTCTTCAGTTGCTAATATGGCCTCATTCCAGAGGCCCAGTGAGCCGTCAAAGGCACCAGTAGCTGGGCCTGGACCAGCAAACGGCCAAGAACAGACACTCATGTCTACTGACAGCTGTCCGGGCTGGCTGACAGGCGTACTCGCAGCTGTGTAAATTGCGGTCACTTCATTGGTTGATTGGTTAGTGGAGAACAAAACGAAGCAAAACAAAAACAAATCCAAACCTCGATCCAGAACTCCGCTTTCAGAGTTCACAATATTCACAGCATTCACAAATACAAAGAACATTCTGGTTTTACACAGTACCAGTTAAAAGTCTGGACGCACCTCCTCAAAGAAGCGTTTTTCTTTATGTTTTATTCTTTTCCACGTTTTAGAATAATAGTAGAGACATCAAAACTAAGAAATAACATAAATGGAATTATGCAGTGACCAGAAAAGTATTAAACAAATCAACACTATCTTATATTTTAGATTCTTCAAAGTAGGAAAAAAACATGTTTTACATTTTTTTGGAAAGAAATTCATATGTAGGCTAACTTCACTATTTATATTTGTACAAGAAACAAATTTCAATCATTTAAGTATAAGTATTTAGATCAAAATGCCTGAATGCATGTTTCCCATTATCTTAATCGGGTGTGTCCAAACCTTTGTCATATTTAATATATCTTGTCATCTCAGCCTTGCAAGTTTGTTGCTCTGAATAAGACATAAATAATATTAAAAATGACTGATGTTAAGGTAAAACATACAGTTTTTAATTTGTTGTTTTTAAGCAGGAGAAAAACATGAATAATGCAGAAATTATTCAACCTTTAAAAGTCTGTGATGTGGAATTTGATGCTACAATGTTGCAATTAACAATAAGGACAGATAAGCTCGATATGCAGAACTCACTATAGCAGAAAGCTATAGGGGTTTTATAAGGGTTTTGCTGCAATGTCTGCAATCTCACCTCAACATTTTGCCATTATATCTCAAATTCTGTGACTCTGCCCAAATAAAACCAACACTGCCAGTCAGCCAGTCGAGGTACAGTGTGCAATCATACACTGTGCAACAAAGGCAAAGGAAAACAACATTTCCAACTGTGGTGCTGGGGTTTGATTTCTGACAAATTATTATGCTCAGAACTATCCAATGTGGTTATACTGGTTTTTACCAGTTTACATGTTAGCATCAAAAGCTGTTTTAAAGGCACACACAAAGTTAAGGACATAGGTTTGTCAAATAAAAAAACAATATGCAGTTTAGTCATGAAAGTTACTTTTTTGATGACTAAGTAACAAGTAGGAAGAATGGGCAAGAAAATTACGGCTTGAAAGTTGTGAAAGTGACAGCCAAAGTGCAATACTGTCTTCAAATCTTAAGCACTGACATCAGGAATAAACTAGTCAGAGATGTAATTGGAAAGTGCACAAGCCATTATGCAAAGGAGGAATGCTTGGAGAGAACTACACAGGCCTATTATCAAAACCTGTCGGCAACTTGCAAGAAATCAGTAACAGACAACACAGGCAATAAAAGAGAGGAGAGGGAAAACTGAGGATGTAGACAGAATCCTGGAACACACTTCTATCCGAGCAAGCACTTTCACACGCTGGCATTTTAACTGCAGCAGAGGCTATGGTCTGAATTAAAACTCAGCACACATCCTGATTCACTACTCTGGAAGATACAGACAGTTCAGACATGTGGTAAAGACAGTGAATAGTTGCTGATCAACTGCTTTGTTTAATGAGTCTGCATACAGTGTAAGTGTGTGTGCATTTGTGTGCGTTTGTGTGTGTGTGTGTGTGTGTGTGTGTGTGTGTGTGTGTGCATCTGTGTGTACATTTGTGTGCGTACATGTATGCATATGTATGTGTATACATTTATATATGAATGTAATAAATAGGGGCCAGCCAAAGCAGGTACAGGGTGTAATACTGAAAGATGGAGCACAGATTTTGAAATAATGAAAATATTACCTTTGCCAAGTAATCCCCAAAGTGTCCTCACTGCCACCTGGGTAATAATGCCTGCCGTTTTGATTCATGGTCCAGTCACACATCCTCAGCTGTCAATTGAAACCTAACCGTCAGATACGGATCCAGCAGAGCTACACCGATTCTGTACAAAAATCATGCATGCAAAACGTACTCTTGATTTTTACTACTAAGCCTTTTCTGTTCAAAACCACTAGCAACAACATTCAGTATACATTAATGATTGATTTCCACAAAAAATTAAAGAAATGAAAAATATGTATATTATATGTGGCATGCAATCACATTAGTAGGGTAATCATTAACTGACCTGGAAACAAAAGAAATGTTAGTATGCAAAAGAGTCATGTTAAAAGTAAACCAACTCGACTAGCGGGGGCAGCACTTGTTTGTTGTTAAAACCCCATGCACACATGCACCTTGTCACATTCAGCTGGGAGTGTTAATTCCTGACTTGCGGACCCCCATTCTAAAGGTGAGGCTGTGGGATAACTGAGCCTCTGAACCTCACTCGGTCACAACAGTGGAAGACAGACTCACTATAAACTTGCTTTCCCTGCTCTGCTCCACCGGTTATTTGGCAGAAGTGACCATACTCATTGAATAAGGGGGATAACACCAGTTGTGTGATTCTGAGAGAGACCCAGACATACATCAGAGAAACATGCATTTTTGGTCCTGTGGTAAATACAACCCGCTGTCCTTATTTTGTTTTGTTTTTCTGGTTAGACTGTCTTATTTTTGATAAGGCTATAATTGGTGTTCTGTTCTAACCCACCTTAGGGACACAAGGAGACAATAAAAGCCATCTATAGATGCAGGACAGTGTGTTAGACATGACGACACAGCAGCTGAGCCAAAGCAGAACATGTTGTCCGAATTCGTGTTAAAACTGTAACAGTAACGTCCCTGGCAGACAACATACTGCAATTCTTAACACGTGAGTGAGCATTATAAGGTGGAAGCCACACTGCTGAATTATGACACGTGGGCTCAGGGAAAGCGAGAGAGTTTCACTGTGAAAATTAAGTGCCCTGGTTTCCTCGACTTGCACTGCTCTCAGCTTGCATTTATAAAAGCCTGGCAGTATAAGCTTAGGTCAGTGGACTGGAAACCCTCATCACTAGAGTAACTAGAACTGAGGAAAAAGGCAAAAAGAACACGAGAGATGAAGGAGCAGTGAGCAGTATTGGACTCAAGAGGGCATTCACATCTATCACCCTGTCACAACATGCCTTTTGATGAAGCGTAAGCTTAACTCAGTCGGATCTGAAAACGCGATAAAACCACTGTTGGAGAATAACTGGAGAATTCCCTAGGGTTAGTGACCAAACTGTCATTCTCAGCTAAGGACTTCAGTCAAGGTGTCTGCGAAGACCAGCTCCAGAAATCCTGGACCCCGCTCTGAGATATCAGAGGTTAATAGAGGGCACAGTAACCCACACGTCTGAAGTAAAGCAGTAAAGCATTTTTTATGGCACGGGTCTGGGCCTAGCCTGACTCAGCCTGGGACCAGATTACCTTGGATTTCACCATATTATGCAAGTACATGCATTTAATCGAAGCATGCCGCCACAGAAAAATGATTTCGCATTTTAAAAATGCTTCATGCTATGCAATTGAGCGTGCAATTATACAGTATGCCACTATGAATTACAGGGAGTGGACAGCTCTCCCATGCTTCTCTGTGGGCTGCACTGAAATGTGGTAAAATGCTGTTTGCAGTGGGGTTTCTGGCTTGCCGTCAGAGCCCCACACTAAAACAGACAGAGTCCCAGAGGAAACCACACCGCACTATTGTGGAAAAGCACCAGGGGGGAACGGCGTGTCGAGAGCTGGTCCACAAAGACTCTCCTAAATGAAAGATGCAGAAACCGGCGAGGTCCGCTACGGGCATGCAGGCCCCCATCTGTAGGTCTTTTTTACGTATCTAATCGGTGGCCTGCACAGCCAAGAAAATACAGTGTTAAAATTCCACCAGCTGGACGTCATGGGCAGAGTTACTGCACTCCCCCCTCCCGTTTCTGACAATCTGAACAGAAATGCAGCGCACAAGTTTTCAAACAGCTGTCCTCGGCTTCATAAACACAGCTGCACCGAGAGGGTGTGACACTGTGCAGAGAACACTGCAAATGCATGCAAACACACGCACGCGCACAGAACACACACACACACACACACACACACACACACACACACACACACACACAGACACAGACACACACACACACACACACACACACACACACACAGACACAGACACAGACACACACACACACACACCCATGTAAATTTACACAACCACACACCTATTGACATGCACGCATGAGAATCCATATAACCATGCAAGCACAGACACACACACACACACACACAAGCGCACAAACACAAACTGATTATTCACAACCTAGAGGAGGTCTTCTCTGCCTGCCCAATAAACAGCCAATGTGATTGTGCCGGCTTTGTCAACATCTCCATCTCATTAGAAAATGCTGCACTCAGAATGGTCATTAAGCGACTCGCTATTTTAGAAACAGGCTCTTCTGAAGGTTTAATCAGGTATATTTACACACTGAATATTCAAACCCACTTATTTTAGTCAATAGTTCACTGCTTCTGAGAGCACCTGTACGGAGGACTGAATCAATTTCCATCTCAATAAATCTGGAAAGGAATAATTGATTTCCTGTATTTACTTCAAAGATTGCATTAGTTGTTTTTTTTAACTACATGCAATTCAAGAGATTCAAATGGCATACCAATTTCACAAAGTAAAAAATCTAAATAAATTGACTGTACTCATAAAATATAAATATATACTGCTATCCCCTACGGGTATCATCGTAGATCCACAATGCCACCTTCTCAGGACAGGATTGGATTGTGGAGCACAGAATTGATCCAGGACTACATCCAGGCATCCAGAGCCCTACATCCCCTGACACCTGCAATGAGGTATTTCTCAAGCAACATCAATACCACCATGAACCCGGGAGCCCTGCAGATGTGAGTGCACTGTGCACTTTACTTTCACTTACCGAGTTCCCTTGATAGCAACTGATATTAAATTGAAACAATCCAATGGAGCCAATAACTTCACTGAACAGGCAGATAGAGTAGAAGGTAAAGTCACATGTAGATGAAATGCTGTGTTTAAAATTGCTATGTTTTAAAGTATGTTTATCACGTTATTTCTATCAAGAATAAAAATAACCAAAATGTAAAGCTCTAAATTCATATTCATACATGCACACACACACACACACATACGCACACCCAGGACAGTTCTATAAGTGGAAATGATGTTATAAAATTAACAGGCAGTCATGGGGAAAGACTGATGTATTCTGTTTAAACTAGAAGCGGAGAAGGCAAGCGCGTGAGTACAGTACTGTACATCTCACTCAAACCCCGCGGCACAACCAATAAAACTTCCTCTAACTGCATGTGGGCCATCGTGTGACCTTTCACCCTCTCACACACCTCCTGGCAGGGTCACGTGTACAGCACACAGTTCATACGGCTGTGCTACTGCTAACCAAACTGAGGCAAGCAGCCTCTGACCAGGAGATACACGAGCTAAACTGTAAAATTATACAACGTGTATTTTTATTCAATACCATATTCATACATCTTATCTATTGAAATTGCATTTCCAGTACTTGCTGTTTGTCTTATGTGTAGTATCATGATGTATTTTGGATTCTGTGATCTAGTGACTGATGTATGGTAGTATAATTGGCTTCCCTTGTCTAGTCTAGTCACGCTGCTCAAGTTAACTTAGGATAGGGCTTGAATAGTGTTATGCTTGCACTCACTGGTCTGGGAGTGCTCTTATCCTGGTCTGACACTGTTGCTCATTCAACTTGAATGGATACACTTACGTTCCTTTATGCTGGAAGTCACTCTGGATAAGAGCATCTGCTAAATGATTGTAATGTAATGTACTGCATGAGACCCTGATGCTATAGAAGGGGGGGGGGGGCTCTCTGGGATGGATATCCCCACCTGCAGCACGAGGGGGTTCAGCAGCGGTGTAACCAGAACGGGACGTCCCGCTCCATCCACTCACAGCAGGGGCCAACGTCCCCACACAATGCCTAATCGTTCCTCCTCTCGCCCCACCACCACCAGCTCTGACCTCCCCCAGACCCCCCCCCCCGGAGCCCCACTCACAGAGCCCTCTGCTGTGTGTTTCAGCATGCCCTGACCCGGGCCCGCAAACAATGGGCGCGGGGCGAAAACACACTCGGGTCACACGAGACAAATCCCCCTCGGGCCGCCAGCCATTCCTCAAGTTCTGTTTTCACGGACCACCAAACAACGGCGCAGAAACACAATAAGTGCTGAAAAGAACAGGGCCGTGCTTTCCACCGGCAACAACTGAGGACAAAACTTAAGTTCGAGGTCAGAGAAAGGAACAAACTCTGACTGCGCGTAGGTTAAACGCACAGTTCAAACAAAACCAAATCTAAAACACGGTAAGGAGTATTGTAAAGATTAGCACTAATTAGCAAGAATAATTGGGCATACGTTTGGAATTGTTATTACGGTATATAATAACATAACTAATGCACATACACTACATACATACATGCAAACATAAACACATGTACGCATGGATATGTACGTGTGTTTACATGTTATATATCGCCATCATAACACATAACTCTTTGTGACAGGAAATGACTCTCTCAATGTGATGTCACATACTAGTACCGGCTGTGTGGCAGACAGCAGAGTTTTCTCAGGGTTAAGGAGAGGGTACAGACTGCCATGTCCCACACAGCGCCACAGCGTGCCACGTTAGCGCCACGCTAGCGCCACGCTAGTGCCAAGCCCATCGCTGCCTCCACGCCACGCCCTGCCACTCCTCCACAAAACGGCCACCCCTCCTCTCTGGACGGTGCTCCGTTTCACCTTGATCTCATCATCTGCCAGGCACCACCGAACGAAAACGGCGAGGTGCAAGGGCCCCGCCTCTCAGTGTTGCTAACAAACAGATGCGTGGAGAGAGAGGTGGATTATTAATTGTACTTACACAGGGTTAAGGAATGTCTCCTCACACCACGCATGACGGAGCGGGTAGGGTTTGCCGCTCGTGAAGGGGGATGCACACGCTAAAATGAAGCCTAATGAGGCTTTCGTTCAGCTTTTCTGCTGGAACGTTGGTTTGCCTCGCGGTCTGAGAGCTTCAGCAGATGCCTGCGCGGGGGACCAGGCAGCCGGCCGCCATGCCTATTACGGCACGCCCGCTCTCCCAGCACAGGCCTTTACCACACCGCCAAGCTGCACAGCACCCCGTTCCTGCCTCCTCCGAGGCTGTTTCCACGGTTTCGGAAGCCGTTTCATTATTCAAACTATAAATAAAGAGCCTAGCCCGGCCTAGCCTTGCTCTTTATTTATAGGGAGACTGTGTTATTGCTCTTTATTTATAGGGAGACTGTGTTCTCCACGTTGGAAAAGAGCGCTGGACCGTGCTGCAGTGCCCCTGCGCTAGCCTGGCGGGTGGCTGTCATCTGTGGTAACAGCGTTAGCTCATTCTCTGCAGTGTTGGAGATAAAGCCGAAAACACGCAGAAGCGGTCAACTCCTGCCGCATTCCTCTGCCTGGGTGTTTCGCGGGGAGCTGCAGCTTTCTAAAATAACATGTTTTCCTGTTCCGCGCGATGTTTTAATGTCACCCATGAGAAGCGGTTTCTGGGAACAAAAAAAAAAAATCATTTTTGCGCAAGCAAGAGGCAATGAACCAGTTCAGACTGGACACAGGCCTCCTAGGAGGACAGCAGAATATGTCCGCCGCAGATCTCTTGGGTCAAGGAGTGTCCGACAGGGTTTGACCTGGTTCTGCCCCGCAGCAGATTACATAAACAGGCTTAAAAGCTCCTCTCAAGAACTTGAAATCGAATGGGGAAGCTGTCCATTAACCTAATGGCTACATCTAGAGCAGTGTGAGGATATTGTGTTACACCTTCCCATTTGTCACTACTTCACATGAAGTGAAGAACTAGCTAGCTGTTTTTTCACTGTTTATGTTCTGGAAGTGGTTCACATGTTTAGGTCTAATGTCTGTGTGATACATACATGTGCCCATGGTTCACATCTCATGTACACGGGAGCAGAGCTAGAAGAAACCTGCTTCTGATACCTTCACTACGTGCTGTCCTGTTCCCAACATCTTGCTGCTGGTTATTCTACAACCATTTGACGAACATAGCATCAATATAGACAAAATCCCCCAAAGTTACAACACCCGCAACCGCATACAGTTATGACGTAGTATAAAGGAAGCTCTCTGGGCGTTAATAAACGCGTAGACCACACATCGCATGAGTTATCGTTGAGGACTGTGAACTTCTACATTATGAAACAAAACACTAGCTAGAGCAGCGGTATGCAGAGAAATGCCTTAAACATAATACTGTAAGGCCCCGTTCAATTGTTACAAAGTCTAGACAACACCGCTTCTCTATTTCCCAACAGACACAGAAGGGCCCTACAGACAATCCGTCCAGCTGCAAGCTCGGGAGTTGATGCAATAACACCGGAGACCGCTCCTGAAATTTAAAGCTTTTGCATTTGAGTAATTTATACACTCCGTGCGCTAGTCCCCACAGCAGGAACAAAAGGCCTTCCGCGACGGCAGAAGAATGGAGGTGTCAATACATCTCATAACCTGCAGGAATAAATCTGGCCGCGCCGCAGCTACAATAAAAGAGAGAACGTATCTATGATATTATTTATTCCTCGGGGGCCAGTCTCAATAACAGCACACAGTGACTGGTTCAAAGGCCTACCTCCCCCTTTTGCACAAATCACGCTTCATAATTCCCAGAAAGCCCTGACTAATATAAAAATGATGAATGGCCTTTTATTTCGCTTTGTCCATTTTTCTGTCCCCTTTTTCTTGTTCAGTCTGCAGTTTTAAACAAAGCGAATTAACTACCTCTCTCTTGGAGGGTTTTCTGCCTCGCAATACTTTTATAAAAACAAAGCGTCACTGTAAATCAATCAAATCCCTTCTCATTGTTTCAGTTTTTTTCTTTTTAACTCCACCACCTGAGTGATACTTTGTTAGAGCGAATTCTCCATAGCACTAGTAATGCAATTTACTCTCAAATACAATTGTCAGTGGCATTTAATCCCTGTGCTATTTGACGGAGGTGAGGTTTGGGGGTGGAGGTGGGGGGTGTGGGGGGGGGGGGGGGGGGGGGCCTTGACTTCTTAAAGTTGCTGAGTGAGTGAAAGTTAAAAGGTGCAGCTGGGAAAGCTGGAGCCGTTTCAGACGACACGCAAAGTTACCATGAAAGTGTATCCCTTTCCCACACAGTAAACAGGGATCGCAATATCAGATGTGGCCCCAGCTGACTTTTTTTAGAGAGAGTGAGGAATTCCTGCCTGTGACTACACGTTTTTGGGTAATCCTACAGACATTGCTGTACATCAGGGCTGCGTGGTTAGAGAGTGACAGATGTGAGACTGGTTTGTGTAATGGCAAACAATGTAATTACACTACAAGCTTGTGGGCAGGTTTTAATGAGAACTGTGTTGATCCAGCAAAATCCCATACCCATTTCCTAATGACAATCCCATCAAGCTCAGTACATGACAGTTTCACCCCGTTTCACAACACAGGAGCTGGATTAAATACTCAAATATCGATCTGAGCCATGCTTATGAGCCTCTCGCAGCTCTAGTGCATTTCAAATCTGGGAAAGCTAAAAAATTAAAGCTGCGAATTTTCACCGCATTCCACCTTTGCCTGAACGTCAGAGCAATAAAGGCAGGCTTGTAATTACACTGTGCAGTGCTGGGGCCGGAGAAACCGCTAATTATTATTTAGCCGTGCGCAGATGAATTCAATTAGCGCTGGGTGGAAAGTCCTGGCCTGGGACCAGGCCCGTGCACCGAGGGGCTGGCATCGCCCCGACCACGCCGGCCCTGCCCTCACACTTCAGGAACCAAAATAAACATGTAGCGCAAGTCCCGAATTTGGAGACCACGCCGCCTCCGAAGTCCTCCGTCCAACTGCAGCTACCCAGACAGCTTTTTTTTTTTTTTTGGTTCCTGTTTGAAGTCGCAGCTGTAAGGATGACGGCCAGAGCTGTAAAGCTTGTGAGGCAGGGCTTTCAGAGGGAAGGTCTGAACCGGGTTAAAAACACAACTTAAAAATATAACAGATCAGTCTACTGAAACAGAGTGACTGTATGGAAGAATTACTTTAATTATTATTCTTAGCTTTTATAGTAATAATAATAATGCCATGTTTTATGAGAAGCATTATATGTATTATTATGCAATACACAATATATTCTTATATATTCTTATGCAGCTGTCACCCTTACAGCATTATTGACAATTTGTTCCTCGGTTCACAATTTAATCATACGCTTCGAACAATTCAGATATTCTGTAAGGTTACCTGAAAAGTGCTGTAATACAGATCTATAAAACACAGCAATCAAAACTCATCTAGTAGGTCAAATGAACTATGGATCTGTGAAATTATGCTCAACGCAACTCTGTCTAAACTGCCACTAACAAAGCCATGCTAGTTCACCGTGACCGGCTCAAGTCAAAAGAATTTCTGCTGACAATTTTCAAGAGAACCGAATCATACAGGACTTGCAATATTTACTGGCCATCTTTTAAAAATGAAATTCAGAGCTGGTGGCACACACGATTGGGACGGATGATCGCCTGACCTAACAAAGCTATTACCTCAAGGCAAGGTGCACATGCAAATCTCAGAGTAACGGAGGACAAGCTAGCTGCTGGCCAGCAAGGATCCTAACAACATGCCTGTGGCTGTCCAGCCACACTCACCATGCAGACTACCGATCTGCACAGAGGACTGACCTCATGTTCCTCCCTGTTACTGTCCCCACTAGCTTGCCCGCTACATTTGACAATGCTCGGTTCTGGAACTTCTCCACGGAGCATGTGTTCTGTTTGAATAAAAAAAAAGGTGACAAGCCACCTCGCCCGACCAATCAGACCGAAACCCCAGGTAATTGTTGTCTGTGCTTGTTTTCGTATGGAACATCGTCTCGTACCATGACGTCAGGAGTGAGGGAAGGCAGGGTTCTCACTAAAATTACTCTCATATTATCTAAGACTTTTCATATTAAGGATAAATGTGAAATTTTCAGGGATTATATTTATTTACTGTGACACTTTTAAACTCCCTTGACATTGGGTTATTCTGACCGTGAAAGCATGAAGGGAGATACAGAATATTTTGTGTCTGCAAGAATACACACTTGTCAATGCATGTTGGCAGTACATACCAGTCACACATGTCTTTTGGCAGCAGGCATAATGTAGAAGCCAATGAGCTAGCCAGCTAGCTAGCCAATACACTAGCAGTATAGCAGCTAGTCACACACACTGCCAGTCCTGACAGTAAATGATTTCAAGCTAGCAGGTCAGCAAGAAAGATGGGCATGTGTCACTTGCTGTAAAGGAAAATAATTAACCTTCGTTTTTGTGTATATTTGTGTATATTTTCCATGACTTTCTGAGGACAATGAGATCACCTTCAGAGCTGACCACCCTCGTTAGCATCACATTACCTTCTGCTGAGTGGTTTCTCTTGTCCAGATCGACTCACACTGCTTACACTTTTTATTGTTATTGACTCATACAGATGGATATCCACTGAGGCAGTTCAGGTTAAGTACCTTGCCCAAGGCTACAACAGCAGTGCCCCACCTGGGAATGGTACCGGCAAAATCACTGAGCTACGGGCCCCGCAAGTCCTGCCCCTTACCACCACACCACACCGCTGCCCACACACTTCAGGAGCATTTCCATGGCTTTCTGGAACTTTCAGAACAGGGTGTGGCCTGGGAAGGGCGGGGCTCAGGGCCCTGTGGGCGGGAGATGAGGTAAGACCCCGATGTGTGCGGAGCTCACCTGCTGCTGGTGGAGGAAGCCCGGGTCCCGGGAACTCAGGCCCACGAAGCGGTTTGCTGTGGGTGTGCCGGGAGCCGAGTAAGCTGGAACACACACATACACACAAACGCACACACGGCCTGGTCAGTGTACTGTCCTGAAGCACAGGGTCACAATTCTCACCTGTGTAAAAACTGAATCTAACACTTTTTTGTGGCGTTATATTGCAATTATGTAGCACTTACTTAAGCATTACTCTTAATATTGTTTTAAGTTGTTTTATTGTTTTATGCTGAATTTATTGTTGTACATTTTTTATTGCATCATTCAAATTAATATTGTATTGTACAAAATTAATATTGTATTCAGCAACATGTACTAAAACCACAAAAGCAAAACCAAAGCAATAACTACTACTACTACTAATAATAATAATAGCCATGCTTAATAAGCAGAGTTGGAGGGAGAGGTGTTGCTAGTCAGCCTTCTGTCACTTCTTACTAGCAAAATGTGTGAAACATGACACTCTGCAAATCCATCATGCCTAGATTAAAACTACAGTGAACAGAAGCAGACTCCGAATCACTGATAGGAGCCTTTTCCTTAAACAGAGTCAAGAATCAGCATTGACAAAACCGCAAAGCACAAAAGTTTATCATGTGAATGCAGCTCTCCCCATGACCAGTGCTCTCACACAGAGACTTAAACATTTCTTCTGCGGAAGACCCTACCCAGCAGGGAATAATCTCACCCCCTGGCAGTAGTGTAGTATTTGATGTTTATTTAGTATTTGATTTTTATTCTGTGTGATACTGCGATTCTTTGATTTGATTCTGTGTTCTAGGGACTGTTGTATCATAGTATACTTGGTTTCTGTCAGATTGCACAAGTTAACTTGCAGTAGGGCTTGTGTTATATATATAGTGTTATTCTCACACTCACTGGTCTGGGAGTTGTCGTTAGCCTGGTCTGACACCGTTGCTCGTTTAAATGAAACGGATACACTTATGTTCTATTGTGACAGAAGTCGCTCTGGAGAAGAGCGTCTGCTAAATGCATGTAATGCAATGTAATATAGTGTCAGTGTTAATGCAGTGTCAGTGTTAATGGTGCTCCGGCACAGCCGCCCCGTGCCAGGAGGGGCGCGTGTGACTCACCTTCTGTGGATGTGGTGATGGGCTTGGTGTCCGGCATGGAGAGGGACACGGGTCGCACGGCGCCGTGGTGAGGGGAGGGGGCGAGCACCGGGGTGAAGTGCCCCGGCACCTTCCCCACCACCTGCCCGCTGCTGTTGGGCTGCGCGTGAACACAGGAGAGAGAGGTCAGCACGAGCGGGGCGTGAAGTCACCGAACACAGTGAGAGAGAGAGAGCTGAAGACACAGGAGCGCTGCAGTCACAGAATGTACCAGGTAATTCTGCTTCAGTTATTATGCGCTCGTCATTGATATGCTTAGCGTTTGTTCGTGCAGCGTCATGTGGTTGTAATGCCAATAAAGTTGGTTTGAATTTGAATTTGAAGTTGAACTTAAGGGAGAGAAGGATAACAATCAGGGCAGTGACTGTGTGCAGTGCCCCACTTTGATTCCACGTTTCTGTAACAGCCGCAGAACAAGCCCACTTCTTTAATGATGAAGTGAACAGCCAGTTGCTGCAGCAGCGGCGTACTGTGGTTCTGCTAATAAGGTCAATTTCAATGCGCTGCGATCTACACATCCCTCTTTTTTCATCGCCGAAAACCGAAGCCAGAAACAGCGAATCATCGCCTTCTCTGCATTCGACAGTAATGCAAACAGCGATAAAGAAACAAATAACAAAAAAAATCTTCTGCCAGACAGCTGAAGACTACCTGCAGACGTGACTCTGCGGGCCCAAAGTTCAAAACTCAAAAGGGCCTTTATGAAAAAGAACTGTGTCTGCGGGGTTCCTTAATGCGAATACAATGTTTAATTAGAGTGTAATATAATCTGTGCTAAAGCAAGCATAAAAACATTTTGGCACCCGTCCACAAGATTATACACACTGTGTTGTTTGCCAAGTCTTCCCCCAGCAGAATCCAGTTATTCCATAAAGAAGCAGCACCAGGAATGGTGCGTATTTATGACTTTTATCATTGTCTGTGATTTTTCTCACACAACCAGAATCACCATCCCTCCTGTCTTTGTTATAGGTAAAGAATGCCCCTGCATGTCACTCACACAAACCCTCTCTCTACTCCTAGGTAAACATGACTCTTTACCCACAATGCACCCAGCTTATATATGTTCCAGAATACCAGAAATTTAACAGATGTGGGGAAAATGTGTAACATAAACTGTCAATTATCATCATCCAACACGGCATTAAACGTAATGTTTATGCTCTTTATGGGAATACCTGTGTCTGCTTTTTGAAACTGTTCTGAGTGTAGTGTCCCCCCCTCCCTCTATCTGCAAGCAGTAAGTTTGATGATGCAGCTCTAGTGTGGTGAGACAATGGAAACAGATGGCACTTCAACAGATGTTATTGACTCCCTCTGACACTCTGACATGTTCTGTGTTTAACATACAGCCCTCCTTCACACTACACCTCTAGTTTACATCCGTTTGGAACTGGGCCAAGAGACAGGCGAGGTAGCTGGAGACACCCCATTACACACACACACAAGAAAAGATGTTCTGTTTTGTTAACAACAAATTGTAATGCCAAGGTGAATTCTTCATCTTCTCAAGTTGCGACTGCAACAGAAAAAAAAATCTAAACTGATTGGTTATACTATATACTAAAAAAAGGTTAGTATACAGTATAGCATATGGCCAAGAAGTTTTTTTTTTAACAACTTCTAGGTCCTAATTAAGAAAAGCAAGAAACAAATGAATATCCTGTCAAATCTGGCAGAGAAAAGACACCTCTAAACTGAATTCATTACAGCTCCATGAATTATACAGACAAGAAGAGCATCCCTTTCAGAGCTGGAAAAAATGAAGGTGGTCAGACATCACAAAAAATATTCCCCTTCGAAATGAGTTCTATTAGCCCCCTCCCCCAACAAAAAGAAATAAATAAATAACCAACAATGGAAACATCATATCAATTTCATAAGACCCTGACTGTGCCTTGACTGATTGGAGAACCGCGGTTACCTGAACTATACCCCGAGGAACAGTGTGTCATAAACCTGAAATAAATGCCAAATGATTTACAGTTTCCCGTGGTCCTTCGTTTACAATAAACGCTTACTAGTAAAAATGGCTTTTCAGAATCCGTCGAACACTGCTTAGATTGCTTGCATATGTGCAGTTAATTCGCAATAGCTTTATTTGGTTAGCCTGTTTATTATGCCACAGTCTCTGACAATCTCCCCCCTTCAGAAATGTACACTAGCAGCACCGCGTAGCCCCGCTCATAATAAACACAGTTACACTGCAGTGAGAGAGTAATTGCTTCAAATGGTAGGAAAAATGTCCGCGTTAAAGGCAGGCGCTCGGAACGTGATGACAGACAAACCGCTAATGATTTCTTGTTTGTTAGCTAGACTGGGGTCAGTTATGCCATAATGTGCGTACCCTGTATTTAAACAAACCAATCCATTCGAAAAATGTACTGACAAAACAGGCCTTTGGATGACTCCTCATTGGCCACCGGTCTGAAAACACTTGAGAAAAGGCAGACGCCGTCTTCAACCTTCTAACATACTTACGCATCTCAATGATCCTTCTCCAAAACGACTGTATTAACAGGAGCAGAGAGTGAGGGCCTTTCTGTTTCGGTATAAGATCTTTTAACTATAAGGACCCTAGCAATGTGAGATATGTCCACACTCGCCTTCGATAGATACCAGCATTTCAAACTTTATCCCCAGAGAATCAACATGCAAAATGAATGGGAGATTTCCATTTGCTATTGAGCAGTGTGGCGTGTTGGTAAGGAGCAAAGCTCATAACTGGGTTCAAATCCCCGCTGGGCCACTCCTGCACCCTTGAGCAATGTACTTAACCTAGAATTGCCTAAGTAAATATCCAGCTGTATAAACGGACACCATGATAAAGATAAAAGAGGCCAAAGCAATCCATTTTCCAACTAATAACTTTTGTATTAGTATCAAATGGAAACAGAAAATTCATTTTGTTTGATACACAAATGTACAGCATGTTAAAATGGTAATATCTAGTGGGCACAGAAGACAAATACTTAGTACAGGATACTTACTTTTTCATGTACATTGTAAGAATGCTTACTGTATTTCAGTTTGGCTTATCAGATCATAAATTAGATTTACAAGTTCTGCTTCAGGCCGTGTTTTTTACTTGTAAAGGAATCAGCCAAGGCTCAGTCACGTCAGCTAAATTCTGCCATTTTGTAACTTTCTCTGCCTTTGCCCGATGACATTAGTGACAGACAGGAAAATAACCAGGCACCTGATTATTATGCAAAATAAGACTCTCCATATTGTTAATAGCTTAAGCCTTTCCAGATGGAGATAGCTTGATACATGATGTCAGCAGAGAAGACTAAAGAGTCAAATGCTGCTGTTCATACCCCAGCCAAACAACTGCATCACTCTGTGTATTATTTCAAACTCTCCTTGAGAAAACATTGATCTTTTTCACATTTTACCTTGACAGATGCTTAGCCAGTTTTTTTTTCATATCTGGCTAGCTTTTCTAGCTACTAAGATGTTTAATAATGCTTAACAATGTATTTTTCCTATAAATATTAATACCATTCTAGCACGGCATGAGCCTTGTTTATGTTAAAGAGAAAAACACTGACTATTATGTAATTCAGTGCATCTTTGGAAACCACCCAAATCACTCGCATTGTTTACGATTACAATTTAACCACGCATAAAAACGTCCTTCCTTCTTGAAGTCGAGCCAAAAGAAAGAGCGGGCCGATGTCCTTGGAAACCTGATGTGATCTGAATTCGCACCGAGGCGATGAAACCGAAATGGCTGCGGCCACCCGAAATGACTGTCCCAGCTGTTTCCCCCAACACAAGGACAGGCCACAGCGCAGAGCACCTCCCCAACACCCCCCCCCCCCCCCCCCAACACACACATGGCCAGCCCTGACTGCGCTGACACATTTACTCGGACGAAATTGTTTGCTGCGTGCACGGCGTAGGTGAAATGACTGCAGACGCCTTTCTGACCAGCCATAAACTCATCAGCCACCATCTAGTGTCCTCTCCGTGAATCCCTTTTCGTGATTCACTCAGCCGCGTGTGAACGCTCGTCCCGCGTGCTGAATCAGCAGGTCTGGGGAGGCGGGGCCATGACGCCAGTCGGGCCCTGCGGCCGGCAGTACGGGGGAACGCGATCAGAAGGCTCGCTGACAGTAACAGCCGAGCGCTTCACTGAGCTACCGCTAACATCCCTGCAGCAACATCAATCAGCAGCAGCAGAGGAAGATAAGCGTGTGACTTAGCATACGCCCTTCACCTCTGTGGGAGATCCAGAGAGTGGCTGCGGAGAGAGCGCTGTGCCATGCAACTGCTACACACAGCCTCCGCACACATCCGCTGCAAACACAGAAACCTGTAGATGTCGGGTCACCGGGTTCGTCATGTTTTAGGAGCAAGGAAGGAGAGCTCCGCACCTGCGGCTGAAGAGCCTCAGCGTCATCGTTCCTGCGGTTCTACGTGTTCCTGAGCTGTGCCATGCAACAGCCTGTCACCCGTCACTCAGGGACATGCTGTACCTGCCCCCCGGTGTTTCTTTAGAAAACCGATTACGCAACCCCCCCCCCCCCCCCCCCCCCCCCCCCGCCCGTAAACCGGTTCTGAAGCCCACGCGCTGCCGGCATTTCGCCCGCGGGGTGTTGAGCTGCTTTGTTCGCGACGCACCGCTGCAAGGGCGTCAGGTCCCATCACGAAATGAAGGCTGCGGCGAGAATCTAATTTAGAGGGAGGCCGGTGCTGTGACGGCCCTCTTCTCGGAGATGGATGGTGGGGTAGGGGAGGTGGGGGGGGGGGGGGGGGTGCAGGTGGAGTGGCACTCAGGGAAGCAGATGGAGCTCCACCGACATCACTCAACACCCCCCCACCCCCCCGCCACGCTTGCACACTGTTTGTTTTTTCATCAACATTTCTGACATGCAAATCAGAGTAAAACACCTGATGACTCTGTGCGCTACTTAACCTTCCAGTTTTTCAGGAAGCCTAACCTTGGCTTTCAGCGTCTCACACTGAAGCTTATTTCATCAGCTTTTTTTTTGTTTTTTTGGGGGTCACCCAAAGTTGAACCCGATTCAGATTCAGACCAACAGGAAGCTAAATGTGCTGATGTTAGGGGGAATTGAACATTACACCCATGTGGGGTGGCAGTGTAGTGTAGTGTAGTGGTAAGCAGCAGGGCTTGTAACCTAAAGGTCGCTAGTTCAATTCCCCGCTGGGGTACTACTGCTGTACCCTTGGGCAAGACACTTAACCCAGAACTACCTCAGTAAATATCCAGCTGTATAAATGGGTAACTGTAACTGACGTAAGTTGTTCTGGATAAGAGTGTCTGCTAAATGACAACAATTTAATGTAAACTAATGTAATGTAATGCGCTTCCTAAGGACCAGTGGTGCCACTGCTCACCTGGCTGCTCTGCGGACTGGACGGGTCATACGGCGGTACGTAGTTCTTCAGGGTGTCTGGCGGGTTGAGGTGGGGCGGGTAGCGGATGGTGGGGTGGGAGAAGTAGGGCGATGGGGCGGGGGGCAGGATGGCCGGTGCAGAGAACTGCAGTGGAGAGTGCGGGGGCGGGCTCCTGGTGGAAATCACTGTGGGGAGCAGAGAACCACAAATGATCGTCACACACACGCGCTATCCCATGATGCACCTGGTGAGATAGGGATGACTGACAGCTCAGCCAACAGGAGGAGATCTGTGAGTGATCTATGAAAGGACAGCACTTTCCACAGACAAATAGAGACCTGAGGTAGACATATATACGACAGGAAAAACCTGCAACCCTGGATGGTGAGTAACTGATGACTAACTAACCACGAGCCCTGGCTGGTAGCACTTACTACTGTGACTAGCCTCTGAGCTGTGGGTGGTGGTGCTTACCACTGAGACTAATCCCCATGCCCCCTGGGTAGCTGTTCTTACCGCTGTGACTAACCCCCATGAGCCCTGGTTGGTGGTGCTTACTGCTGAGACTAACCCCATGAGCCCTGGGTGGCGGTGCTTACCGTTAACACTAACCCCCATGAGCCCTGGGTGGTGGTGCTTACCGTTAACACTAACCCCCATGAGCCCTGGGTGGTGGTGCTTACTGTTAACACTAACCCCCATAAGCCCTGGGTGGTGGTGCTTACCGCTGTGTCCGACCCCCGTGAGCCCTGGGTGGTGGTGCTGGGGGAAAGTGCTCAGTCTGGGGGAGGAGTCCTGCGGGGAGGTTGGGCTGAACAATGGCTTCTCTGGCTTCTTCATCGTGGGAGACGACATGTCTGCTGGAGGAGAGCAAAACAGGACGCTTTCAGCACCAGCGTGGCTCTCTCTCTCTCTCTCTCTTTCTCTCTCTCTCTCTCTCTCAGAACAGTCATTTGACCACAGAACTCAATATCACACACACCATATTATCACCCAAGCACTTTTCTCCCAGCTGTACGGCCAGTCAATAATGCAAAGCTTATAGCTAAGCGTCCGAGAAAAAGTGACGCTTGCTTCAGGTCACCCGTGTTGGTAGCAGTTGTTGGGGTGAGTCGGATCTCAGCGCAAGGAAGCTGGCTGGTTCCTAAAAGATGCTAAAGCACGTAATGCGGCAGTCGCAGCACTGCTGATAGTCGATTTTCTGCGACCTGCGGCACTGCAAGATCAGCAGAAAAACAACAGACACAGAACACAGTCGTTCCTCGGCATTCCGAAGGAGAGATGCTAATAGAATTGAAACCAAGAGGCTGAGCTAACAGATCTGTTTTAAAGTAGCTTTTAGGAGATTGGTGTCTTGTCTAACCCAACGTGGAAACATAAAAGGAGACAAATTGCCAAAGCAGGTAATGACCCGTGTGAGGCCAGCCCTCTGCCAACACACAGCACGTATCTGTGTCTGTCACAGAGCTTTGTGGAAACAGACGTTTTCAAATGCTGACTGCGTTTCCCATAATTACTGCCATCTCAGGAAAGGCCTCTTACAAACCGCCTGACTGAGGCATCTCCAGATTGCTCATACATCTTCCTTCCCCACGAATGAGAAGAACTCATTCGATATTTAAATATTTTCCGCTGGTGAGCACGAACAAAAAGGGAACAGGGTCCAGGAGCACATCGTGCTTCGGTGGCAACTGTGTGGAAAAATGTCAGAACTGCACGAAAACAAAGCCTGAGAAATGAATGGTGGTTCATGCTGCTCCATTACACTTTAACAAACAGGAGCATTAGCCGTGAATTGTTCAAATAATGTCTGCGGTTTTCACATAGTCAAATAGTCTGTCATTGGAATCTGGGAGCATCATAAAACATATTATAAATAAAATTATCCCAGATTTATCATTGACAGGGAAAAACAGTGGTAGGGTAGAGTGGCCCTTGGGTAACATTATTTTTTAAGGCCTGAATTTGCGTCCAAAAATGAAGACATTGTGTGTTCACTGCAGGACAGGAGGAAGAAAAACAGGTCACTGAAAGCCACGATTTCAGGTCACTTCTAAGAAATGTTCACTTCCACACCTGTTGTAACAGTGCTGAGTGACATTAAAACAACATTCAGCTATATGAAACATGCCTGCAGAGAGCTTTCAACAATCCTTGATTCATGGCGAACTTTTAGCTTCAAGCTAACAAACCCCGCTCTTTTCGTGCGCGAAAGAGAAGCCTTGCTCGGGAACGGCCGCACATTTCTCTGGAAGCGCAGATCTGGAAAACTGATATTTTCTTCATTGCAAACAGCTGTTTGTTATCAAACCGTTTCCCGAGTGAAATTTCCAGTGGCGTGCCAAAAAAGGAATAACAGGAAGGTTGCTGCATCTCGCTCTGGAACGAAAGGTAAGCTAACCCCGAGGACAGCGGCGCAAAAAAAAAAAAAACAGGATTTTCTGCGCGTTTTATTTCAAGATTGCCGTTTCAAAGCGGCGGGCCCACTTCCCTGTTCTGCAAAGCACAGGGCAGATCTCCTTGCAGGGGCGAGAGGGAGACTAGCATTTGGCAGGGTGGCCCGGCTTCCTCCGATCTCCTCATATGGCTCTCGTATTTTTCCCATTTTCTCTCTAATACTTTCTTCACAAAAGGAGCACTTTCTCATGGGCCCTCCCTCCCTGTTTTACCCCACGAGCCGCACCACTCCAGTACTACTTCAGCGGCCTCATCAACACGTGCAGGTCTCGGTACAAAGTGGGGGGAAGGCGGGGGAAAAAATCCCATGAATGCTCATTAAAAATAAAAGGGGGGGGGGTGGGGGGGGAATTACACCCCAAGAACATTCTGTGCTGATGTGTTTCCTCCGCAGCCCGAGTGACGGAGCCGACTCCAGATGCCCGCTCCGGAGGCACAGGCCCACAGAGACGGGCCCGGAAGCACACTTTGGTTGGGCCTTAATTAAAAAGAGCTGTGGACCTGAGCTCAAAGAGCCTCCTTTCCCTCGAACCCCCCCACCTCCGTCAGCCCCCCCCCCCCCCCCCCCCCCGCCCCCCCACCGGCAGCCGCCTGTCACTGCTGACACTCCCGGGGATGGGTGTCACATGACCCACCAACTGGCTGGCCACCTGTTAGTTTGACTGCTCCGGCAATGTCTGCTCATCCAGGACGAGTTCAAACAACTACCGCCACACCTGCCCCTTGTCGCACACACCTGTTCACCCCCCCACCCCCCAACAACAGACAGCCACAGGTCTGCCTCATTCTGCCCCCCCCCCCCCCCCTCCCCAACCCTGCTGTCTCTCTCTCCCACTCACTCTCTCTCTTTCTTTCCCTCTCCCCTCTCACTCTCTTCCCTCCAGTCAGTCAGACAACATACTAAGTCTAACAGGGCAATAACATACAAGTATATGTGTGCATGTGTGTGTGTGTGTGTGTGTGTGTGTGTGTGTGTATATATATACATATATATGAATGCTTTCCTACTGAGTTATCAGTGAGATCTGCTGAGAAGATTTAGCTGTGCCAATTGATTCCCTGACTGTTACTGTCTGATCCTTATATATATACATATATATATATATATATATATCACACACACAGACAAATACACACACGCACACACATTCCCAATGATCCAAAGACCAAACTCAGGTCTTTTTTACCACTGGCACAATGAGTGCCAGTATTTTTTACAGTACAACGTATGTGATGCTCCTCAATCATAAGCGCACTCAGCCTATTTTCAGGTGTCTAATTAGGACGGGAGGACCGAGAGAAAATTTGCGTTGCTTTATTTACACGCTGAGGAACAATGGCCGGACTGTGAGGAGCACCTGCGTCGGAGCCGAAAAGCTCGCGGCGAGCGCGGCTTCGGCAGGTGGCAACCGAATGCCGAAGCGCTGAGGAAAGCACCGGCACCCAGATTTAAAAGCTGCTAATGAACAAGCACAGGCCTGACTCCTGTCCTCACGGGGCTCGGGTGCTGCCTTCCAGACGCTGCCTGTTTGAATTCTCGCAAGTCGTAACACAGAGAGAGAAAACTGCAGCGTTCACACTGGAGCTTAAATTCAACAGCATGACTAATCAGTGGCTTTAGATCACTGGGCATGAAAACAGGAGATCCGTCCTCCACCAGGCTTTCTCCTGCAGACACAAACTGCAGCTCTGAGAACAGGTTACACGCTAACAAAAACTCCCACAATAAAGCTTACACGTTTTCTCCACAAATGGAAAAAAAAGCAGTAGCGGTGGGCTAAAGGGGACACAGAGGACATAAATTGTCAGAGAAAAAAAGGGACAAAAATAACTATGATCTCAGAGTGCTAAACCTGAAAGAAATGATAGAGTCAGTCCCACGAACATGACATTTCAGGAGAACAAGCTGAAAAATACAGGTTTAGCAGCATTGCGATGTACTGTGCAATTGAGTATTGGGACCTGGGAACATTCTGACAGCAGGGAGCAACACGGCACACTTTCTGATACCATCTGCCGGGCATGCCAAGAGTGCTGAGACCAAATCACTCAGCAAACGAAGAAAAAGACCTTTTCACATCCACACTGTGGACAAAACGAGAAAACAAACAGCAGCTTCAATCCGAGAGAAAGAAAAACGTTCATTTCAACCTCAGCGCTAAAGAGAAAGACATATGATGATAATCTGAGGGTAGCATTTACAGCGGTCTAGCTAGAGTGAAATTTACAGCCATGTGTACCGACAGGCAGTTTTCCCTCAAGCAGTCCACTCATTTTAGTAGCCTCAACCGCAGGACAGATACACACACACACACACACACACACACACACACAAACACACAGACAGAAACACACACACCCACAAACACACAGACAGAAACACACACACGCGCACTCACACACACGCACACACAGACAGAAACACACACACATGCACACACACACACACACACACACACACACAGAGAAACACACACATACACACACACAGACACACACAAAGGCAAGGTATTTATCATGTGTCAGCAGAGAAATGTGGACACCGTGTTCTCTCTGCAGCTTGTTAGTATCTGCATACCGACACTGACGGGCCTACACAGCCACTCCTTAGATACAGACAGGAACAAACACAATGGAGCCACAGCTCCTAATCCCTCCACCTCACACAGAGCACCACGCTAGGGGTCACGGGCTGACTTCTAATTTGGGGAAGGGGGGGGAGAGAGAGAAGAGTGCACTTTTCAGGAAGGAGGTGCAGGGGACTGTGGGGGGGGGGGTGAGGGGGGTGTTACGGAAGCCACATTGCAAGGTGCAACAATGACAGAAGGACAGAAGAGGAGAGCTGGTGGGGGGGGGGGGGTGCAGTGTGTGTTCTGGAAACTATGTGGTAGGGCTTTAGACCCCTTCAGGTGATGGAGGGCCACAGTAGTTTCTATCGTCTTGTGATTGAGTGTTATGGAAACTACAATAACACGGTGGCACAATGACAGAGGAGCAGAGGAGAGTGCGCTGGTTCTCCCGCGAATGTTCCTCTCGGTGCCCACAGCAGAGCGCCCGTGCCTGTGACCCCACCCTGCCCCCCCCCCCCCCCAACGCCCCGCCCTCACTTTGCTCTCGCTCGTGCCAGGTCCTGCTGCCGCTGGCCGGGGAGCTGGGGGAGGAGTAGAAGTCCCCCGACGGGCTGGTCTCCATGCTGTCCTCCATGGAGATGGTCTTGGGCCGCTTGCTGGAGGCAGAAGAAGGAAGAGGAAAATTGACAGGCCGCGGGCTTGGATTACGGGAATTGGCGGATTTGGTTGGGGAACGGCACTCACCTGCCATGTGGGGAGGAGAGGGAGCGAGGAAGCGCGGAGTTCAAGTCATGGTAGTAAGGCTGACTCTGCATGTCCACAATGGACAGGTTCCCTGCTCCCTGGGTGATGGCCGCTGCAAGGGGGGGGGGAACTGGGTTAGAGCACAGCACTCTCATCATGGCTCCTATGCACCTTCATTTTTTTACACTGGAGGCAGTCAAGTTCAGACCTGAGGTGGAAAACGACACAACAGATCTCAGCAAAATCTCATTTTCATAATTCGGCACGCCCACGAAAGATTTAGCTACTTTATCAGCCGTTTCAAGTAGTATTTGCTTAGAGGCAAACTCAGAAACAAATACAGACAGGTTTTATGAAAACGCCGATATCCAAAGCCACAAGCTGTTTGTATCACAGTCTACAAGCTATGTAGATCGAGTGTTAACATAAGCCTAGCCTCATAAGTGAACGCGACAATAGCGACAGAATGCTAACAGTCCTATACTGCACAGCCCGTCCTGATAACCATCTAATTTTCAAAATTTTCACCTATCTCTAAAATCAGATACTTCCTGATAATATCTGATTATCAATCTGTATAGGCAGCAGAATGTAGCTCATCTATGGGGAATATGAGTTTCAGTGTGTGTATAAAATGTGAGATTTAAATACAGCATTTACTTGTCTGTGTCTGATAATTACACACAGTTATGAACTTTGGCAAATCATTAATATAGAAAGTAATCTGACACTGATAAGCAGGAGGCAGTGGCTGTATGTCTTTACAGTTAAAAATGATTCATCTCATGCTGACTTTTACACTGAATCCCTGCATTGCATTAAATGTTACATATACATATATAAAATATAAATCTTCAGACCATCTATGTGCCTGTTAAGTTCATGGAACTGCTTTCAGCATAATGTCACAAGGCTCAAACTGCTGTAAAACTTCCTTTAAATGCCAAGTGTCCAATAAGAGCTGATCTCGACCAACATCTTGCTATGACATCATAATAAAGAAAACAGATGCTGCTGTCCAATAAGAGCCGGTCTCAAGTAGTCGCCGGGGGTGTTTCACAGTTAAAGCAAACAAACGCAAGCAGGGTACGAATCAAAGCTTTACAGTGCCCTAAATATGGACTTGTTGAGACCAGATGACAACCGCTCGTAAAGTGAGATCATATCTGATAGCGGCTTGATTTATTTACATTACGGACGCATCTGTCCCGTCTGACCCCGGTGAGGACAGCACAAGCTTCCGCAGGCAAGGAGGGAAGCAGACAGCGAGCCAAGCAGGCCCATATGGTAATCACTGCTCCCATTTGCATATATACTTCTTGGATGAGCCAAAATTCAATGAGCGCAATGAGAAAACCTCCCCATGAATCCCAGGGATGGCGGTGGAGCGCAGAGGTAAAGAGCAGGGCTTGTAACCGAAAGGTTACTTGTTCAATTCCCCGCTTGGGCCCCACTGTTGCACCCCTCAGGCAAGGCACTTAACCCATAATTGCCTCAGTAAATATCCAGCTGCATAAATGGATAAAATTTGTAACCTACTGTATGTAGGTCGCTCTGGATAAGAATGTCTGCTAAACGACAATAATGTAATGCAATGATAAAGCCTGACCTGTGAGGATGCCCCATGTTCAGGGCCGACGTTATAATGTCATGCTCTGCGCTCAAGAAGCTGCACAAAGCGCAACCTCTAAGCTCGGAGCCTCATTTCTTCCCTTTCGCAGCCGTCAGGACAGACGTGAGCCGTGAGGAGACAGAAACGGCCCAATGCGGTGGAGGACACCAGAAACAGGCGGAAGGAAAACACTGCTCAGACGAACCACTCTGTTCATTCGAGTTTTGAATACTGCTACTAGGATTTTCTTTTCAAACGGCAAAGCGACGGTTTCTGAGAATTCTCTCCACAGACTTTAATTCCGCCACTATCAAAACACAAAGGCCCCGTTGGTCACCCCTCTCCCTGATTGCGAGGGGCGTCCTTTTTTACGAGCGGTGGCCGCTCGGTCCCTGCCGCGGGGGGGGTGGGGGCGTTTAGAAGGGGCACTTGTTTAGTTCCCAGCTCTCTTGAAGTCATTACGCCCCTGTAAGAGGCAGCGGTTTGGAGCTGATGAAAGTTTGAGTGCGGAGCCGTTTGTTGTGGCTTGAGGTTTACCAGCCGCGTTAAAGAAAGCAGTGCCTTGGCAGAGCCCGCGCCAACTGCAGCTCATTCCTGTGCCCTGACTGAATCCGCTGGCAAAGGCCAGCAGCTGGGGGGGGGAACACAAGCAAACACCAGCCTAACTGGGCCTTATTCAGAGTGCGGACAACACCTCTCCCATGCAGCTCAGACCTCCAGGACCGCAGAACAGGGCAGGAGTGCTTATCAAGGAACACGACCCATTTGCTTAAGGGTAATGCCATAAATCCTTGATCTGGGCAGCAGCTATGACCACTAACCCACAGCCAGCTTTCATATGCCAAGTCAAAGAAAGGCATACAGGTTCCTACGGCAGCGCTGATACCATAGAGCTGAAGTGTGTAATTGTTTTTAGTCCTGATTTGTAGACACTTAGACACAAGGCAAACGAATGCCCCACACAAGTCGCAAGCATGCAATATAATGCTCATTTGTAGTCTTTGAAAAAGATCACTGAAGAAAGGATTCTAATGGGAATCTGGTTGTAAGGCTGTTTTATTGTAATCATTCCTTTACCTGGAGAGATCGCGGCCTTAAAGGAGTCACGAAAAGTATGTTCCTAGGGTGTGTTACTGGACCAGGGAGTGTAACAGACCCGGAGTGTGTTAAAGGCTGCTACCATGGTGACGGCTCACTGTGTTACAGGCCTGGAAAGTACTGCATATCCTCCTGTGTTTTGAACCCAGCTCTAAGCCTATGTCACCCATCTCCTCCCCGCCCCCCCAAATCCCCCCCCCCCCCCCCCCCCCCCCCCCCCCCCCCCCCCCCCCCCCGGCTGTACACTCATTCAGGGCCTGTGTGAGGGGAACAGGGAGGACTCCATTTCAAGTGAGAAATGGGAGGACACCTGTCTCCTCCATCTGCCCCAACGTTGCTGTCAGTCTCAGCCAGGTGAGAGACTCACAGGGACACTTACTTCTGGACACTCGCACCAGCTCTGAAACACTGAAGACTCCTGATTTGATGAAGCTGTCCTCCAGGTAACCTACAGCAGAGAAAGAGAGAGAGAGAGAGAGGGAGAGAGAGAGAGAGAGAGAGAGAGAGAGAGAGAGAGGGAAAGAGAGAGAGAGAGAGAGAGAAAGAGAGAGAGAGACACTGGTCAGATGAGAGCTCTCCATAGACAGCGTGGCCTTGGTGTTAACGTGCAACTTCTCAGACTCTGCCTGCTAAAGGACAGCTGCTCTGATCGATGGGATCACAACAGGAAAACGAGGTGAAGTGCACAGAGCAGGTTTTACAGTATCGATGTGTCACTGGAAAAATGCACATCCTTTTTGTCACTCTTAACAGTCACCATGATTCAGCCCTTTTGAGGTGCTCGTGTGTCGCTCAAATCGACGACAGTGATGAGTCAAAACCTCAGATAAATTCTCTTGCAATTCCCAGGAGCGCACACCGTGTCAGGAGCAGGTGGGCTCTCCCTCAGACAGTGCATATGATGGCATGTGTCACAACACTCTACTGCAGTAGGTTCAGGCCTCACACAGAATGCTCATTACACACAAAAGCCTTTCCAGTCAGCATGGATCTGCACTGGACGCACACGCATGCCTACATTTCAAGTTATCACATGTCACAGGTTCTTGATGGCGAGACACTGCGGTACATAAGCGATGACTGCAGGCAGCAGGTAGCAGGTAGGTGGGGAGGGGGAGGCCAGGTGTCCCAGGACCTGTGAGCCCTTCCCACAATGCCTCACACGGCACAGTGGGAGGCAGAGAAACGGTGCTGCTCACAGCCTTCCAAATCTGACTCGTCCGCTCACTGTCGTATTTCACTTGGCAGAAGTGCAGACAGACCTTCTCCAGAGGTTTTTAAACACACAAAAAAATGAAATCACACTCCCACTGTTTTCATCCTTAATGCGGTGCACACTGGCACGGAAAAGGAAAAACAAAGCACAGGCCTATCCAGAGAGCAATGAGGCAGCAAATGATTCAGAAGGGCAACCAGGTCAATGGCCGATAAAGCGGTTACCATGAGCCCCTTCCCAATGGCACATGCCTTCCCCTCCCTGACGTAAATGCGGGAAAAGCCAAGAATGTTAGCGGTAAGATGGCGGCCATTGTTTCCCTACAGGCCCAGAGCCCATTGCTTCATGCTCTAGAGCGCACCCTGCTGGCAGGTATTCCAGGGGTAGACAGCAGCCTCAGTAGCCCAGGGCTGACAGAAGGAAGGCCTTAGTTGAGGATGCTGGTCTCTGCACATTCACTGAAGCTTCTACCAGACCTTTGACTTTTTTAAGCAGAGCCCAATCCCTGACTCAAAAATGGGGGGGGAGAAGCAGGAGCAGGGGTGTGCTCTGCTGCCCCTTTCACACCTGCGTTACTGTGTCACAGCACAAACACCCGGGACCCAGAAAGCACCTCTCTGTGTTCACTCATTCGCACTCTGTGAGTTAAGGTCATCGGCCCATACCTCAGTATTTACTCTCTTTTCTTTGAAGCACCGTAGCTGGGGGTTGGCAAAGTCCAGGAGCCCCTTGGTTTTCTAGCAAAAGCCACCAATGCAACGAGTTCCGTCTACCCAAATCTGGAGCTGAGTTCCATTTATTTTATTATAAATCAATATAACTCCAATTATAATTAGTATAATAAACACAGAGGGGTACAAATTGGCACCTCAAAGGAGCCTGTGTGTGCTGACTGTCCACTCTCACAATAAGCTTTTCTGCGGTTCACTATACGCCCCCCCCCTCTTCTTCTCAGGGCCAGGGGTGTCTAGCAGGTGCCAGTGCTTCAAACGTTAAACTCATTGCTCCGCTACCCGCCAGAACAAACGCGAACTTTACTGGGGCTTGTGCAACTTATCCTCCCCCCAGCCCTGCTAATCCCATCAAGGCCTAATTCCCCTGGCCGCGCGAGCTGGCTTTCCTGTCTGCGCCTCTGAAGGCCCTCATTGTGCAGACGGGGGCTTAGCGCAGGGCTACGCTAACGCTCCCGTCGCTAATGCTCCCGTCGCTAACGCTCCCATCGCTACACCACAGAACAGCCTGGGGGACTCCTGAGAGAGGCCCCGATGCTGACCCACCTCACCCAGTCTAATGCACACTGTGCAGGCACCGTCCAGCATCACTCCTGCTCTGAAGCACCTTCCCCACCGGGCCCGGCTCAGCAGTGCACATCGCACATATCTGTTAACGCCTCCTAACGGCAGAGTAGCATAGTGGTTAAGGAGCAGGACTTGTAACCGAAAGGTTGCAGGTTCGATCCCCGCTAGGACACTGCTGCTGTACCCTTGGGCAAGGTACTTAACCCACAATTTCCTCAGTAAATATCCAGCTGTATAAATGGATAACATTGTAAAGAACTGTAACCTATGTACGTCGCTTTGGATAAAAGCGTCTGCTAAATGAATAAATGTAAATGTAAAATGTACATTCTAACGTGTGGCCATTTGTACCCTGCTCTTCCGGACCATTCTGAGGTCTCGCGGTCCCGGTAACACTCCCAGTCAGGCAGAGGCCCCACCACCGGACACACGGGGAGAATTACAGCACCCCCAGGGGGAGTGGAGTGTGGAGTGTGCACCCACAGTGACCCACAGTGACCCACAGTGACCCACAGTGACCCACAGAGATGCCAGCCATGAGGCTGGTGTGCCCGCATGTCAGCCAAGCAACTAGGGGCGTCCCCAAAGTAAACCATTTTAAAACGTTGCTATCAAAACCTGCCCTCCTTTTCCAAATGTCTCTAGACGGGCAGGAAATGTATGAGAGCTGGACGATCATGCCGGAGTTTCATAAAATGGCTGGCTTGCAGCTGAGAGCACAGTACGCGGGGGCTCCAGTCGTTGCCAGTGGCTGTTCACCACTGAGGTCAGCAATTCGGCGCACGTTTCATGGACGCACCAGACACTGGAAATGTGTGGGTACACATCGGGTTACGGAACTGGCCAAGATAAAAGGAAACTTGGGTAATGACATGTACTGTGCAGAAAATGGGTTTGTGGAAGGCTGCTCTGATCATAGAGAGAAGCGTACAGGGGGCATGAGGAGGGCATGGTGTGTGTGTGTGTGTGTGTGTGTGTGTGTGTGTGTGTGTGTATGTGCGTGTGTGCGTGTGTGTGTGTGTGTGTGTGTGTTTGTGTGTGTGTGCGCACACGCGCGTGTGTGTGCGTGCGTGCGTGTGTGTGCGCATGCGTGTACGTGTGTGTCTATACCTGTTTGTTTCTGTGTGTGTGTGTATGTTTGTGTGTCTATGCCTGTGTGTTTCTGTGTGTGTGTGTGTGTGTGTGTGTGTGTGTGTGTGTGTGTGTGTGTGCGCATGCGTGTACGTGTGTTTATACCTGTTTGTTTCTGCGTGTGTGTGTGTCTATGCCTGTGTGTTTCTCTGTGTGTGTGTGTGTGTGTGTGTTTGTGTGTCTATGCCTGTGTGTTTCTGTGTGTGTGTGTGTGTGTGTGTGTGTGTGTGTGTGTGTCTATGCCTGTGTGTTTCTGTGTGTGTGTGTGTGTGTGTGTGTGTGTGTGTGTGTGTGCGTGTGCGTGTGTTGGGGGGGGGGGGGGCTGGTACACACCTGGAGGGTTCTTGCCAGGCTCATTGTTACTTGGACTTCCTGACTGCTGGGAGTCTGCAAACAAACAAAGCACAAGAAAGAAGAAGGATTACCATCCAGAACCGGGAGAGGTGCAGCTCACAGACAAATAAAGGCCATTCGCAGGGCCCCGACCTCATTTCCTGGATAAACGCTCTATCTTTGAACTCTCTCTCTCTCTTCAGGCCACTGACGGCCTCCCCACACCCGCAGGTACGGCCAGCGGGGCCATGTTTGATGTTTGTGTCCGTCGGTACTGTAGGTGTGTGCAAACTGCAGCCGTGCAGCCAAAACTCAAGCCAGATGTGGGGAGGAACACGTTCTCGGAAAGGAGGGAGGGAGAGGGAGAGAGCACTCCAACACACATACGGTAAAGTACTTTGCCCATCCACACGAAGGTTTGGTTCTAGCAACACGGAGAGAGGGAGAGATGATTCAGGCTCTGGACTCTGGACCCCAGAAAGCACTGCATCTCCTCTAGGCTGTGGGCCTTTCACAGGAGACAGAAGACCAGCAAAACCCCAGAGAGAAACCCTGAAACAATGGCACGGAGATGAATGGAATTCTGCCTGCCCTCAAATGACATCTGACTTGACTGGCGCCCGATTAGCGTTACCTTACTTTACCTCCAGGAGGATCGCCCTGTGCTTTGCGGCCATGTGACTCATTAGTTCATTTGGGTGTGTCCCCTGTGCCCGGCAACTGGTCAGACTGGATCATTAAAGGCAACCAGTTCTCCTGCACGACATGCTGTCACCCAACTTCCACTCATTCCAAGCTCATTTTACTACTTCATCGACCTGCCCTTTTTTTTCGCAGCCAGGTGTGTCACAAAAATAAGCACATAAAGAGTCTTGTACGTACGCTTTAGTTTAACGGTACAGTGTGTACAGTAAGGCACAGCATTCAGGGACTGACAAACTACCGCGTTATCTTCCCCTGAGTCACCATAACGT
Organism: Megalops cyprinoides; assembly: GCF_013368585.1. Lineage (NCBI taxonomy): Eukaryota > Metazoa > Chordata > Actinopteri > Elopiformes > Megalopidae > Megalops > Megalops cyprinoides. The sequence continues at coordinate 5,313,469 of NC_050600.1, read as the reverse complement.
ATGGGCTTATATCAGCCGTGTTGAGCTCACACGTTGAAATGTGAAACCCGGGTGAGGTGAGAGCTGTGTCTTTAACAGAGAGAGAGAGCGGCCGAGCTCGAGACTACGAACTCAGATAGCCCCTTCCCAAAACGCCCTTCTTACTCCTGCACTCTACACTCGCTCTGTTTCAGAGGTATGGGGGGGAAAAAAACGGGAAAAAAAATGGTGGGATTTATTTTTTTCCCTTAAAATTGACCATTAAACAGCGCTGCAAAAACGGAATGTTCTTGGCCGCCTCTCAACAATGAAAAAAAAAGGGAGGGAAAGACACCATACGTTGAGCGAGGGATAAAAAAAAAATCCCCTTGTGTTTAACCCCTCGGTGTCTCCTCGAAGTGCCTCTTGCGCCTCTAACTGGCCCACAGCTTCTCCTGTGATTAATTCCTGATATTACTCATTCCGGGACAGTATCTGTGACTGTACTCTCCCTCGCAGTGGGTCCAAGCTTTTAACAGCCCACATCCGAAATAATGGTGGGGAAGCCCAAAATGACAGAGAGGAGAGTCTCTGCACTCGACTCGAACGTTACTCCTCATGGCAACGTGACAGTTGTGAAAATTTCTCACGGTGAAAGCTTGTTTCCCATGGCGACTGGCTGCAGTGTTCCCTGCTGACGTGCAGACACAGGCGGGCAATGAGAGCTCTCAGGGCACAACTCAACACAATGCAAGTGGGCCTTTACTGGAAGAGAGAGAGATGGCAGGGAAAGGCTAACACACACACACACAGTCTCGCACATACACCACACACACACACTCACTCATGCATGTACACACATACGTGTACACACTCACACACACACAGTCTTGCACACAGACACACGCACTCACACACACACACGCACACACACCTGCTCCCCCCCCTCACGCCCATCCATCCATCAGTCTGGTTAAAAGGCTCCCAAACCATGGGCCTTCGACAGGAGACGGAGAGTGTCTGTTGTTTTGGGGGGGGGGGGTTCCCCCACTCTCAATCAGCTCATGGCTTTATTGTGATTGAACAAGTAATGACAACAAAAGACCAGCTGGCTCTGTGATTAAACAGCCATGTCTAAGGCACCATCTTGAACCACAGACCACAGATCGCTCTTAGTGACGGCTCGGGACGAGGCACCCGTGTGAGCAGGAGGGGGTGTCCTCAAGCAAAGTCCCCGTCACAGGCGTCACCTGGTCTCCAGTCCATAGGACGGTGAAAAACCTAGCGAGCAGAGAAGTGTGCAAAACCGGGACACCAGATCGCTGTGACTGAGGCTGGCTCTGAGAGTGCATGAGTCTCGCAGAGGCTTAGCGGTGAGGCCTAACTCCATGCTGACAGAGGTCAGAGGCAAACCGGTCCCTGTGAGAGGCAACAAACCAGAACAAGCTGGAGTCACTGGGTACCTGCGGCAAGCTGAGATTGGTGCAAGCCACCCCTTTTACAGGAACCCGGCTGTTCACATGATCACAGAGAGCACACGGGCAGCACAGAGGTGCTGTTTGTTTGGGAGAGGCCCGAGGCAGCAGGACAGAGCTGGACAGAGGAGCTGGTGTTTCAAAGAGCTCAACTCCACCAGGACGGAGCTCCCCGCGAGGCTGTTTACCCAGCTGTCTGCCGTGAGCACCGCAGCACAGAGAGCAGAGAGGCACCACTGTTCAGCTCCATTTACACATTAGCACCCGGGCAACGGGACCCAGTTCAATCCACAGAGCTTCCACCTCGCGGTTTGATTTCCACTCCTGCCGGGCAGAGGAACCGGAGAGAAGGGTGCTGCTCTGCCAGGGGGTACCAGGACCAGAGCGATTGCACAGGCCTGTGCTGCAAACATCACCCCCCTCCCACCCCCCCCAGGGGGTACAACCACAAATGCCGCTCACGCCAAACAGAAATGCAGGTGACAGGTAAACAAAACCGACTGCGAGTCGCATGCAGAACGTGTGTCACTGGGGTCACGCGGGACACGAGAGCGGTGGCGGGGTCCTCCGCCTTCACATGATGCAATGTGAGAAATGTGTGCAGGTGCGGCCCGGCCGCACCTGAGCTCCGTGGTGACAGACGGCACACGGGTACACGCGGGGCAGAGCGCAGAGCCTGCCAAACAAGGCCACGCCCCAAACAGGTAATGAAACGCCGCCGAATGCTCCGTCCTGTCCTGCACGCAAATCACAATTCCTCCCTAAATCCGACTTCAAGGGTGGCTGTTAAGTCATTCAAATCACCCCTCAAGTGTCTGTTGTCATACAGTACCCAAGGGATCCCCGCAGGGTCAAGAACAAAACAAGCACCGCTCCTGAAGAGGTGAGATCCTGACAAGGTGACAGGCCTTTGATAGAGATGACCATTATCCCTATCCTTTGCCTGTAACTGTGTGTCAGTTACTCTGGGATGAAATACCACCTCGCTTATAAAACCATAAAAGTACTGCTGGGTTTCAGCGTGCCGAGGAGGAAGTGAAAGCCACACTGAGCCTGTTTCTCTTCTGCTCTCCCCAGTTTCTCCTGAGGATTTATGGACCAGCACGTCATCCGAGCTCCAGGAGGTCATTCACCGTTAAAGGAGGCTGAGGTGTTGAATTATGCGAGCGAGACTAATTGGCCTTAAAGTAAGGTCAAAGGTCATGTGCAGGGGCATATTTTACCTTTACAGGAAATCCCGCCATCAGTCAAGATGGGTGCCAATATAATGACAGTACAGCTGGTCATGCTTTGAGACCAGTTTCTTTTATCATCTTAAAAAGAGCTCAGTTTGTTTCTTCTATATTTACGTTCAGCATGTTAACTTGCTGCTTATTTTTACAGATTTTAGAATCACACAGTTCCAGGAGTTCAAGTTCAAGTTCTCAGTCACCTAAGAAAGGGTCAGGGGGCATCATTTTCCACTTGATCTAACACTGTCTTTAATGGGTTTTGGGGGTTTTGATTTCCTCAGGAAAATGCCCTGAGTGTCAGGCTGACTGAAAACAGCACCATGCAAAATAAAGACTGACTTAATGACTGATTGATTGGTTGGTTGGCTTGGCTGAGTGACTGTTCAGTGGAGACTACATGAAATATAGTGAGAGCGGCCTCATCAGATGAAGTAAAGTGCAGAGGGGAGATTAGCGCTACTCATGCAAAGGCTACTAAAGGCATCTCTAATTGGCCTGACTCTGACCGCTTCACTGAGCCGGCCTTGTTTTCGGCCCTGATTGGGACTATCACCCCTTTCTGTTGGGACCAAGCTGGGGTTGGTCAGGGTCCAGGTGGTTTGCCATTATTCATCCATGCTAACCAGTTTCTCCTCAGCCCGCTAGTGTTACTGGTGCATACATTGCATTACACTATTGGCATTTAGCAGACACACTTATCCAGAGCGACTTACATCAGTTACAGGTTTTTACAATGTTATACATTTATACAGCTGGATATTAACTGAGAGTTAAGTGGATTAAGTACCTTGCCCCAGGGCACAGCAGCAGTGCCCCTGTGGGGAATCGAATCGACAACGTTTTGGTTACGAGTCCTGCACCACGACCGCTATGCTGCACCGCCACCCCGGTGCTGGCTAATGTGCAAACATTCTGCAGATGGAGCTGGCTAGCTGCATAGCCTAGCATCGGTGCTAAAAACTGCGTTCGACAAACACAGTGGGGAGAAAAATCCAGCCCTTTCTTTCCAGATTAGTTTCGGACCGCAGTCCAGGCTGGCCTCTCTGTCTGAGCACGCGCCAGCATTCAGCGTGACGTCACAGGCTGCGAGCCCAGGACAGGAGGGACCTGGGGGCTATCGGGGACAGCGCATCAGCGGGGGTAAAAAATGGAGGCGCCGATGACCGAAAGCACAGCACTGGCACAACGCGTTCGCCCGCTTCCTGTAGGTGCGATCACAAGGGCCTGGCACCTCCCGTTTTTAGCTGCGGTTTGCCTTCTGTAAATAATTACTTAGCTGGTTGCGCTTCTGGAAAGGCCCCAGGCTAACTCCCTTATCTGGTGGTCCAGACTGCAGCATGGCCCTCATCTCAGACCTCCAGAGTGAGACACGGGAGGGGGGGGTACCATCTCCGCAAAACTGGAACATTAAAATTTAACACCAATCTTATCACATCTCATAAATCCAAAATACACAAATGAACATCACGGTCTCTCGATGAAATGTTCTGTCTAGAGACTCCAGGAAAAGCAGATTTTTTTTTTTTGGAAAGTAGTTTCTGGCACTGATAGTGTCACTGTCTTAAACACAGGAACACATGAAAAAGAGAGTCAAAAAAAAAAAACAAGACCCTCTATCCTTCTTGGACGAAGACGACCGGCTTCAGCGATGCTGGCATGCTTTCACAATCCTATTCCAGCAACCCCCCCCTCCCTATCAAAGTAATGGACATACCTTTCATGCAATTATTATAATTCCCTTTATTTTGCTCTCTCGAATTCCTTCCCTGCCCCGGCCCTTCTGCCAGCATGCACCGCGCCTGCTTCTCTTTCCTTATCACTTGCCACAATTATATAAACACTACAAAACACCTCGTCCCTGCCAGCTCCCGGGCCTGCTGTAAGAAGCACTTCATTCCTCTCTCTCACCCCCTGTATCTGCCTCATTGAAAGTAATCGCTAAAGTTTGGAAACTTTCTTTTTTGGCCGCGAACACGGACACACACACACACACGCACACACACACACACACACGCACGCATGCACGCACGTCTGCACACACACACACACACACACACACACACATACAGAAACACACACACGCACGCACGCACGCACACACACACAGGCACACACACACGCACATCCACACACACACACGCACACACACACACACACACACGGCAGGCGCATACCGTCGACATTTCAGGAAGAGCAGCTTGGCAGCCATTTTAGATGCAGGCTGCGCTGTATGGAGACCGCTGCCAGCGCGGAGCCAGGTCGTGAGCCAAGACGCGTCTTAGCATTTGGAAGCAACTTTATGGAGGAAAAGAGCTACAGAAATATCTCCTAATTACAAGGCACTAAAGTCGTAATGTTTTAACAATACAGCTGTGTTAATGTAAATATTTTATTTGGCAACGGCAGCCGCCCCGGCCCTGCCCACACTGTGTTTACTGTGAGAGGGAGTCTCCCTGGCCTGTACACAGGGTTAGTCAAGGCATCCTCCTCACTCCTGGCTGTTATCACCAGCAGCCAGGCCAAAATGACTTCACTTCACGGGACCTGAATCTAAAACTAACAATCCAGCTCACTCACTGGTAAGTAACGCTCCTCTCTCGCTCTCTCTCTCTGCCCCCCATCCCCCCCCCCCCCCTCTCTCTCTATATATATCACTCACTTTCTCTCTCTCTGCCCCCCCCTCTCTCTCTGTATCACTCACTTTCTCTCTCTCTGCCCCCCTCTCTCTCCCTCTCGTTCACTTTCTCTCTTTCGCTCTCTCTCTGTTGACAAAACACAGCGGCCTTTATCAGAAAAGCTATAACCCAAACAGCACAGGCCCAGGCGCTCTGCTCTGAAACGGCAGTGATGTTACCGTGCCAGCCAGCCTCTCAGAGGCCCTGTGTGCCATCCTGCAGACACACAACGCCAAGCAACCTCCACCTGGCATCGACGCCGGGCGGGCGCGTAACTTTCCCCTGAAAGTGAGAGCTCGCCTGCCAAGAGACACCTGCCGCTCAAAGGGCATCCATCATTGGTAATATTCACCGCTGTGACACTCAAAAACAGCCTGACACTCATCTTTAAGGCATAGCTCTTCAGCAGCACGATGACAGATCTTTCTCTGTTGGACAAAGACAGTGGCATGTAAATGCAGGCTACCTTTAACACACTTAGCAATCTCCAAATAGCAAGGAAGGCATAAGACTGGAGACAGATAAGAAAAAAATCAAATTCTACACTGCGTTCCACGTTTGAGATAGAAATGTTCTGCTGAATTTAAATACAAAGAAGTTTTATCATAAAAAAATACAAAAAGGTTCAATTATAAACATAATATTTTGTGTATAAATGCGTATGTAACTTGAGACAGCTAGGCACCATTAAACAGATTCTGCTCTCTTTCCCTTTCCTCTCTTGGAAGGGGGTCACCTCTCTGGCATGACTATGGGATATTGAGAGTGAAAGATACACCAGTATGGGAATATTATGAAATTACTATTAATGCAATATGAGGACAGTGACCAAAATACACAGGTGAGCTGGTTAACCACCTGCCACCTGCATACACAAGCTTCTGTGTGGCACATTTAGGTGAAAGTAGAGAACACCGCACTGCCCTGACTGAGAGCGAGGGGTGAGAGAGCGCTGTCCTGTGGGGAAAACTGACAGAGGGGTTCAGTTTGGGCTGATAGCGCCCCCTAGGCCTGCGCCACAGGGATGGGTACAGCACTGAATTGGGCCACACTCAGTTACAACCTTCACAGGTAGAGCCTGACAGCACCTGGGCGGGACCCATACGAGGAGGCAGGGAGGGGCGGGGCGAGGCCCGCTGACCATCTGGAGTGGCGCGGGTCTCATTCATCAGCCTCTGACATGCACCCCCCCGGAGCGTAACCAACAACGCAGCATCGTCCGACATCACTGTGCTGCCCGCCTCCTTCCCCCGGCTCGCGCGTGAGACCCGTTATTAAACCCTAATTGGGACAAGATGGTATTTATTAGGGGGTTTAAATCTGATTAGGGTTACGCTCACTTTAAAGCCTGCTGATATCAAGTTTCTCCTCCGTGACTCGTTGGGAAGCGGGCCGCGGGTCACACGAAAGATGAGGACTCGCAGACCGAACCTCCCGCCACCACACACACACACAGCGGGGCTATCAGAGGCCGACGGCCCCACTTCCCATAATGCACCAGCTCTAATCTCACACAACCACGGCCTGACTGCCCACCCTGCCACAGGAAAGTCAGCTGCTTGAGTTTCCAGGAGAGAATCAGGCACCGAGGGAGAAAAAGAGGAGGGAAGAAGTGAAGAGCGGGAGGAACAAAGCAGTCTTCAGAGACACCGCAGCCTCGTCTCGATAAGACAGCCGCGTCTGGGACGGTGGGTGCGGGACAGAGAGCGGCCGACCGCCGCACGGGCGCAGACAGAGAGACCCAGACTGCAACAATGTTAGGGCTCGGAGGGGGTTCCCTTTTCTTTAGCGCGACTTTAGCGGGTGTGCGGCGCGGAGGCTTCAGCAGACAGTCCCAGTGTGTGTTCCCCCGCAGAGAGTGACGTGCATACTAATGCTACCAGCGAGCTGGCTCCTTTTATACAGTGAGGGTTTTTTTTTTTTTTTAAACAATGCTGTCTCCTCCACAATCCCCCGAAGGGTGAAAAGAGACCTGTTTTATAGGGCGAGGGAAACAGCGAAACAGACCTCTCATTCAGGACAACAAACACGTTAGCATCCCCCTGCTCTGCAGAACACAACCCTGGAATAACACGGGATAGCCTGAGACCAGCGCACGCACGCACACGCACACACATATATACAGACACACGCACAAACACATACTCACACACACAGGCACACATACAGACATACAAACACACACACACACACACACAGCACACCTAAGAGACTGGTGGTGTTGCTGCGTGTCGCCCCATACAAGCACTTCCTCAGCACTTCCTTGTCACATAAAAAAATGGGCCTGTATGAAAACTCAAGTATTGCCTTATTTTCACACATACTCCTCTTCCTGCAGAGTGTTACAGTGACTGAATGGCCATCTCCATTCCACACTATAAAACGCTTCAGCGACTCACACTATGGTCTGCAGGAGCGTTCACACTCATGCTAAATTAAGCAACGCATGTGCATCCATGTGCCATGCAATCAGCGGACACCTCACCCCGCTGCTCCATCACTGACAGCCCGGCGCTCGGTGTCTGATTTCGCCGTGGGAAAACGGTTCTGCTCGAGCGCGGTCCGAACGCAGCGCCGCAGTAAACTCTTGAGAACGCTTTCCCCGGACTTAATTTATGAAAACATTTATCTTTTGGCCCGCCAAACGTTCAGCCGTCACCGGTAAAGCTGAGTTGTGTAATAACGCGATACATTAACAACGGAGTGCTTCCCCGCCGCCTAATTGGCTGATTGAACTGCCATTTGCGTCTGGCGTAGCACTTGGCGCCCTCGCTGCCCCTCTCGCGGGTTCACGGGACGCGAGGGAGGGACGCGATCTTTGGGAGCCATGTTTCGGGGATGGCGAACTTCCAAACCCCCGCCCCCCACCACCCTCTTTGCACGGAAAAGGAGAGAGAATATAGATTTAATTATGCATGCGTGTTCCCGCTCATTGTGGGAGAATAACCAATAAAATTCCACTGTACGCTCCTCCAGCCCAGAGAAACGCTAATGAGGTGACACTCTGATCCTGGAGCCCAGCCAAAACAGTCCATTAACTCCTCACAAGTTGTTAAGAGGAGGGGGGGGGAGGTTGGGGGCACAGGGGGGCGGGGGGAGGAGAGGCAAAAAGAAAGGCTAAAAAGAAGCGGTCGGCCTAACGTGGCGTGTTTTGTTGTTGTGAATGAAACAGCAGGCAGCTGGTGGGGAATCATTTCGGCCGGTACCGCGCGTTATGAGCGGGGGGCGGCTCGTTGGAAGCTAGCTAGGAGGAGTGGGGGGGGGAATGTTAGCACAGCGCGACACAAACAGACCAGACAGACAGACCTTTGGCAGGAGGTCTCTGTGCTTCTTCTCTTTCATCTCCTCTGTCCCGTCCTCTAACCCCCGCCACCCGCCCCCCCAACCCCACCCCCCACCCCAGTTAATTATGAGACAAAGGCCTTGTTCCCCTTATAATCACAGTGTGCTTCTGGGCTCCACTGCAGTTAACCCTTTCTCCCTGAGAGAGAGAGAGAGAGAGAGAGAGAGAGAGAGAGAGAGAGATGACAAGAGTTTCTGCTCCGGTCAAAACTCTGAGTCAGGGACTTTCTCACAACTGCAGGCCCACAGCCCTGAACCTGACGCCACAGCTCTTTACCTGTGTACCTGTGGACCCTGACAGATCTGTGCCTCCAGCAGGCCCACACATCTGAAACTAAAGGGGCTGTTACTAACTAACTAAAGGGGATGTTTACTTCTTTTCTGTACAAAAACCTGTGATGGTCTCAGATGTCAGAAATGTATTTCTGTTTAGCTACATACTTATATTTCCATACAGTAGATCTGTAGCGAACATCTAGTGAATTGGTACCATCAGTACTCTGTGTGAAATTTGTATCTCACAGAAATCACAACTCTATTCAATAAAAAAAATCTCCTTTAACAACTGTCAAAACAATACTTCCTGGAACTATTAAAAAATACAGAATTTTTTTAATGAATTTATGAATTTGCCTTACCGGTAACTAGATGGTAAACAAATACTCGCTATTTGCATGTACAGTAAAACATCACATATGAAAATCATGTGGCTAAGCAGACCTTGAAAAACAATGACTAACACTTTATATTTACATTTATTTAGCAGACGCTTTTATCCAAAGCGACGTACAAAAGTGCATTCAGTAAGTATAGCGACAGTACGGGGACAGGATGTGTACAGTTCCACAATGAGACAGTAGTTCTCAGCTGAGAGCAAAGTCTGTTTGAGGACGTAGTACTAGCTAATTTATACAACTACAGGGTATAGGGCAACTAACAAGATCCGAATTCAAAAACCGTGCAATGAGTACCAAAGTAAAGACGGGGGATGGGGAGCTGAAAGAGGACAGCAGACAGTTGGGAAGTGACTGGTCGGGGGGGGGGGGGGGGGGCGATTGTGTGATAGGTCAGTCCAGATATAGTCTGAAGAGATGTGTCTTCAGACCACGTCTGAAGGATTGGAGTGATGGAGCCGTGGAGGGACAGGGAGCTCGTTCCACCACTAGGGAGCGATGAAGGAGAAACGTCTTTGCCTTGCAGAGCGAGAACCTCCCGCCCTGTCTGTTGCCCTCATTGTGCTACAATACTGGGCAATGTTCTGTCCGTGCTCAGCAGAAAACCCATGCCCTAGTGCTGTACCGGGGACACTGTGCTGTAGGAAATGTCATCTTTCAGAGGAGACACTCAACTCCAGCCTTGACTAACTGTGGCAGCCAAAGATCACGTGTCGTTTATTGCAAACAGCGGGGCACCCCAAGGGCCCTGGCAAAATTCCAAATCAGGAAATCTAATCAATCCCACTGAGGAGGTTTTCACTGAGTGACCGGCTCCCTCCAGCTCGACCTATGCTGAGGAGTCGGGATTCTGGCACAAAATGGTAGCTGTGATTTTTCTGAGCTGGTTCAATGTCTGAAACTAAATGTGTCGCCCTTGTTTTAAGAAAATAGGAGGACGTTTAACCAAGTACGTATTTCTGTCTAAGTGAACTAATAAGTGCACTCTGTATTTTCTTTGATAGCAAATGTATGAAGTTGCTGGGTTCACACATACCCGAGTTGCGAATGTCCACGGTTATGAGCCGATGCAACCGAACATGTATCGTACATGTACCCGCATCAGACGCGGGCTGGATGGATCACCCTGCAGCACACAATTAAGCCGTGCGCAGCTCAAAGCCGCCCCTTGTGTTTCTGATTGTTCCGGAGCAGCAAATCATTTACCCACAAGCCCGTGCTGACAGCATGCTCTCGGAGGCTGGCTGAGCCAATGGAATCCCGGCGTACGAGAGGAGGTGGGGCAAGGAGCCAACAGACAGCACTTTCACACCACAAGCGTGGCCCCTCTCCAGCTGGGTAAAAGGTGAGCGGGGGGGGGGGGGGGGTGCTGCCCAGCCCTGTTTACACTGTCGCCAGCATCTCCAGCACTGTCCCAAAAAAAAAAGGGGGCCCTAATTAGTATGTTGAAGGAGTTATTAGATCATTTAATGCCACATCTGAGGAGAACTCTTGGCCCGGAGCAGACGACGACACAAAGCACGCACTGATTTAGACAGCTTTACTGGCATCCACACTTGGACTGGAACCGAGGAGACGGGAGGGAAAAACAGAGCTGCGAGTTTAATGTGTCACTATAAAAACACGGGCTCCGAAAAAACCAAGCCACCGCATGCCAGAGGAATCCTTCGCCCCCCTTTTCTATTACTATGACTGCACTAATATCATCGTTTTAAAACCAGCTCATCTGCCAATAGGCGCCGGGGCTGCCCGTTCGCGAAGCCTCGCCTCTGCGTTCTGGTGTCCATGTGCTCATTTCTGCGCTTGGAAAGGAAAACGAGATGGCAAGAGCCACACACGCACACACACACACACACACACACACAGAGCACAGAGAGAGGGTCTCCTCAGACTGGGCTCCAATCTTTCATTCATAAAATCCTAAGCTGCAGCAATATATTCATGAGTGAGTTGCCGGGACAGCAGCATGAAGCACCCAGATCCTCTCGGGAGATGAAAGCGCTTGTAGGACACAGCGCGTGCGAGACGGCATTAACTTTACAGCACACCTGTCAGGAGAGGGGGTTACGGGCTCAAGCCAGGTACTCCTGCCAGATTTAGGACCTGGCAGGAAATGGAGCTGTCTGACTACTTTAAGGGAGAAACGCTGCAAAACGGCAATCTGTTTGTGTGAGATTTACTACGCTGCGAGACAAAGGATTTACCGGCGATCCGTCACAACGCTTGATTCTAAAACCTAGGCGTAATGCACACGTGCAGTAAAACCATAGCTTGAGGATAATTGTACAGTGCATACTAAGCATGGCCCTACCCCGACTTGTCACATATGACAAATCGGTGCCCATCTTAGTTGTATCAGGTCCAGAATCCAAAGATCCCTTCTGCAGATGTTGATTTTCATCTGTATGGAGCTTCTCTAGGCGAGAGTCCAAACCTCATGGTGAAACTAGTCAGAGCTCGGAGTTCTGTTAGAAATCAGCAGAACGATGACAGAACCAGGACCAACAGGGCCAGCTTCTCCTGACAATGAGCCCAAATGCACAAACGGAGCACGGAGCCAACACCAGGCCCGCGGTAAGCCAAACCAGGCGTGAGGTTTGGGTTGGGGGCAGCGCCCGGAACTTCAATGGACAGGTACCAGGTTTCCTCATCCCTACTTGCTGCAGGACACAAAGGCAGCACTGCAAAAAACGAGGGGTCGAAAGTGCTCCGTGCAATTTCAGAATAATAGAAGCAAGCTGGAGTCCGCAGAGGTCTCTCTAAGCCCTGATACTGTGCAGGATCAGGGCTTTTTTTTCAGAGCTCAAGGCTAGAACAGAGGAGTGTATGGAGGAATCAAAGATTTTCATGCTGACTTTGCTACACTCCAAGTCTCCAAGTGATGAGGGCATGATCAAGAAAAAATTACTTCAAGGCAGCAAAATGATAGAGCAGTCTAGCTACAGGGCTTTGCGAACAGGCCGCAGAGAAACTAGTGTCCTTTCAGTGTCCATATTTCAGGTCAATATCCAATATAAGTTGAAATCCTCAAATCCCAACCAAAGCCGTCTCCACACACAAGCCTCCACGGGGGGGCGTGGCAGTCTGCTCTCTTCAGGCAAGGGTTAAAGGACGCCGTGACAAGGCCGGGCCCCTGACGGCGCCCTGTCACCCACACGTTACACATTCCGCCACACACGACAGCTCGGTCCGCTCGGGGGAGTCCCGGCCAGCGGCCCCGAAAGAGCACGGCACTCCCTTTCCCCAGCAGATCCTGCGATACGTGGCCTAAAGGACATCCGATGCCGTTACAGCGCCGGGGTACAGTATTCCCGCCCCCCGACTCTCCCCCAGGCCGCTGTTCTCTCCACAGCACCCTGTTCCTCTGGCGAGGCTTCAGGAAGCACCAGGCGCACACAGACAGTCCTCTGCTACAGCAATAATAACTTGCGGTTTGGCTCCGGAGCTGTGTTTGTATGGGCAACTGTGAGGACTGGAACCACGAAATTAATTTCAGATTCTCTTTCTTCAAACTCATAAACAGTGTTATGTAAAGCTTGGCATTAAGTGCTTGGGTGGGGGGCAGCTGTGCTGACAAAAATGGACTCGTTCCTTTGGGGGAATCCAATCGATCCAGTCTTCCCCCATCTTCGGCAATATTAAACTCCCACATGATTAAAAACCAATTTCCTCATTGGAAACCAGGTAATTCTACAACCTTACCGTCCCAAACATACATGTCCTCAGAAACCTAATGAGATCAAAATGGCTGTTGCTGTCCATTTTTCAGGACAAGATGAGACTCAAACTTACTGAAATGGGGATGCCTTCGCGGGGGCTACCTTTTAAAGAGGAAGGCAGGCTAACACAAGGGTGCCTCTGCAGAATCTGACAGCAGCTCTGTGCACTGCAGTGATTGGCTGAGCTCACTGCTGGGGAGCATGGCTAGCAGGGGACAGGAAGGCAGAGGGCCTCTGAAGCCGAGGTGGCGGGAGGAAACCCTTTAAGGAGTGAGACAGGATGTACATCGGGGGAAACATGAAGCCAAAGGCTACACGCAACAAGGCAATCCCCTGCCCCCACCAGTGTCAACTCCACCTGCTCCTCTACCACACCTCCGCTTAAAGAAAGGGATATTCTGCCAGAGACTGCCATAGGCCAGAACACTGCAGTGATACACGGAGCATTGCCGGCGGTCAGTCAGTATAATTCAGCTCTTTGTCTCCTTCGTTGGCATCTTCATGAAGAAGTTGCATGTCCAAACGGCCTGTTCTGAGAAGAGGGTGGAGTCGTGGGGGGTGGGGGGTGGGGGGGGGTTGTTGTTGTTCCATCATTTTGTGTCTGCTCTTCCACTGACCTCATGTCGCTCTCTGTGAGACTCCCTTTGAATCTCGCGGGAGGTCATGTGACCAGTAAGCCGGTACCGTGGCGGCTCTCCCCAGGGTCGCGTGACACGCTGTGGCTCAGAGTAATTCCCCCAATCAGCCCCCCCCCCCCCCCCCCCCCTCACTGGACGCTGGAAACCCCCTTCCTCCCTCTTCCCCTGTACTTTCAGCCACTTCCTGTGCTCCCGGGGACACTCCGCTCGGCTCGACCGCGGGGGTCTTTACACTCCGTCCACAGCCAGCTCATAGCCTCCCGTCCTTCCAGCCATCCCAGCATGCCTCTCTCACTTTATCAGTGACAGCGAGAGCTGTCAGGAGGGGGGGGAAGGGAGGCGGGGGGGGGGCAGGGGTGGCGGCGGGAACAAATCTCCCGCTCTGTTCAGGAAAGTACACACTGAAGGGCCACTCTGGGCTCGTGTTTATTTTTCAGAGGCATTTTTTCTCACAGATCAACTAGCAGACAGAACTTTGGGGGGGGGGGGGGGAGAAAATGAAACCTTGCTGCTTTGTTTGCTCAGAGTTTGCAGGGGTGCAATTTGATTTATTCCTTCTGCACTGATTGCCCCCCCCAACCCCCGCACCCCCCCCCCCATCCCACCCCCGCACCCCCCCCTTCCAGCTCCTCCTCCATGCGGAAACACACCCAAAAGACTCCAGAAGACACACTCTGTTTCCATTTATGTTGCAGTGGAGCGCTTTGGTCCTCATCTGTCAATCAACCCCCAGGTCTCTTCTCCAGGAAGAATACAGGAAGCTAGCGTACTTTCATGTTCATTTTACAGCCTGGGTTCAGGTATGTTACCATGAAATGCATTAATTACCATCGCCTCCAGCTATTTTCCATAGCCCGAACAAATCCCCCCCCCCCCCCCATATCCAGCAACCTTTTTTTGTCCCCTGCATTGAACTGCTCATAAGGCTTCAAAAATGTGGAAGGGCCTATTATGCTTCTAGTTTTTAACGAGAGAATTCTTATTGTACAGGAAACTGTTCACAATGAGGGTGATTTCAGCGTGCCGCCTCTCTTCCAGCCTTTCAAACAGCATGCAGTTCGAGCAGGACCACACGTTAGCCTGCGATAGCAGCACTGGATTACAGCAGCTACAGTAACTACATCCCTGCAGAGCTGTTCCTCTGCTCTGCCCCACACTACACAAGTACGGACAGGACACCACACAACTGCAATGATCTGTCAATCAAAACAAACCTGTCAATCAAAAGAAATGAAAAAAACAAACTCCACGAGCTAGGGACAAAACAACCTACTAAATTCAGCGGGTGCCCAGCAGTGGCCGTGAAGCACAGGGATGCCATGTTCCCGTGGTTCCACCTCAGTCCCCACCCCCCAACAACTGCTACTTGCATTGCTACACATTAGTGTTTTGGATTCTGTGACCTGGTGACTGTAATGTATGGTAGTGTGTGTACTTGGCCTCCCTTAGTGTCTAGGCTGACTAGTCAGGTTGCAGTTAACTTGTGGTAGGGCTTGAACAGTGTTATGCTCACACTCACTGAGTCTGGGAGTGCTGTTAGCCTGGTCTGACAATGTTGCTCATTCAGCTTTAATGGATACAGTTCTGCTCTTTTGTGCTGGAAATCGCTCTGGATAAGAGCGTCTGCTAAATGCGTGTAATGTAACATTTCCATCATGGATGGCAGTGACAACATCAAGGCAGCAAACGCACTATCCGTGACCCCCACCCGTCTGCAAGCCGCATCACACGTGGAAAAAACTTCACGAGCATCTAGGAGTGCCCTCCGCACTTTCACACGAAACATATATACATATACCTAACAACAGCAGCTACGCTAGCATTAGCGCCAGAGAAAAGCGCCCTCCCTGTCTCCCCGTTTCCATCCCAGAGCTGCAGTGATACTCCCGCGGTGGGCGGACGGGGGCCCTCGTTCCCGCGGCTGTGAAACCCAAATCTCCGCAAGCTGCCGGCCAAAGAGACAGCGTCCTGAGAACTGGGAGAAATATCAAAGACATGCCATCGGATCAAACGCGGTAATCCTCACTCTTGGCAATCGCTTACACGCTCACTACCCCGAATACCACGCCCCCCCCCCCCAACAATCCCCTCCACCCCCCCACCCATCAACATTCACCCAAGTTCAAGAACTCTGAAGGCTGCTTTTTTCCCAAGGCCCGCCCGGAAGATGGTGGCAGAGGACACCTTGCAGCGAGACACTGTGACCTGTCCCAGTTGGCGGAGACACTCCCCCCCCCCTCCACGGTGTGGGACCCGTCCAAACCGCTCGTGCTTGGCACGGCTCACCTGGAACACCCCGGGACTCCTTCTGTAAACATTCGCACGGCAAAAACCCCCCAGAGGCAGCCACCTCAAGCTTTTCGAGCGTTGTTTTAAAACACAGAGCAGAGTGTGCATACTGGGGGGTGTTTTTATCAACTGGAGAAATTACACAGATCAAGTCTCACCATGTGGGATTGCCTTACACATAATGAGTTTCCTATGTGAAGACGGTCTGTGAGAGACCAGCCAACATGGCCGCAAGGGAAACTCTTTGGGAAGAGGAAGAGCGATATGTGGGCCTATGGGACATAGAGGCGGCCGAAGCAACAGCAAGCCTGACATACCAGATGAGCAGGGCGTCTGTAAGGGGCCAGCTGAAGAATATCAGTGTCCCCAAAACAGGTGTCCCTTTACCTGTCACACTGACTGGCAGGACTAACTCACCACTCAAATAAATGACCACTCATCTGACATCTAGAAAATGGAAGAGTAGAAATTATTTTCCAATATAAAAACATTCACATACAGCTATTGGTTATTATGATCGGAGCAGGGCTTGCTTTATGTAGCCATCTTTCGCCGTCAAGCTAATTGAGGATTACAGGCACAGGTTAAACACCTGAAAACAGAGGGGAGAAGAGCACTGTGATACCGCTGCAGAGCTCCACAGTGCCATGTGGGGGGGCTCGGTGAGACGCGGCTCGTCCCAGCACATCACCAACACCTCCCCGCGTGGCGAGATGTTCTCCGCCCGGGACGGGCTCCTCCGGCCGGGTGGAGGGCGCTTCTCCTCATTGAGATAACGAGGCTGTCTTTGACGCGGCGCTCCCCCCCCCCTTCCCCCGCCCTCGCACCAGCGTCCGGCGCCACGCCTGCGCCTCCCGCTCCACACAAAGGTAGGAAACGCCTGGGACCCGGCGGCGCATTGTGGCCAGGCCCCTAAATCACTGCTACTTTCATCTGCTGTTCCTCATGCACCTTTCAGTGCAGGAAGCTGTAAACATAACTGCCTGCAGACACACACACACACACACACACACACACACACACACACACACACACACATACACACACACACACACACACACACACACACATACACACATACACACATACACACATACACACACACACACACACACACACACACACACACACACACACACATACACACATACACACACACACACACACACACACACACACACACACACACATACACACATACACACACACACACACACACACACACACATACACACACACACACACACACACACTCTCACACTCACACTCTCACACTCACACACACACACACACAGGGAATATCCCCTCTGCTGTGGTGAAACCTTTCAGGCAAAGAGGCGACTGCTCTTCGGCTGCATATGGTCTGTGTGCTCACATTTGCTCAGAATTTAAAACGGCTACCCTTGAGTGCCTATGGTCTGGGGCAATGGGGTCTCACTGAAGCAGGCACTACAGGGCTGGAGTGGTTACTGTGGGAATTCCATTACAACAGCATGCTTTGCCAGGTCCACAGTACGTACTCACACTCCTCCACACTCCTCGGTGTGGACAGTACAGATATGTAGTGTGGGAAAGACAGGAAGCAATGCATCAGCGAGGGCATGTCTAAACGTGTCTATACGTATATATATTACACTCCATGAATGTGTGTGTGTGTGTGTGTGTGTATATATATATATATATATGAAATACCAGCACAGTGAGTGCTAACAGTAGCTTGCTCTTTAATGTGTCATCTGTAGTCTGTATGGAGCTCCATGGATAATGTTTGGATGGGTATACAATGGTGAAAATCCATGAGCCCAACACTCCCTGTGGTCCCAATGAAAAGGTTAACCCCCCCCCCCCCCCTCCCCACACCACCACACTCGGGCAGGCCTGGGGAAGAGTCCTCCCGTCAGAGGCAAATAAACAACCAGCTCCAGCAACGGCTTCCTCCGCACTTCCAGCGGCATTAGGGCTTCATTATCACCTCGTAAAGGAGCCCTTTCTGCGCTTTACAGCAGATTAACCCTGCCGCCCATAAAAAAGCCGCTCTTCGGGTCGCAGGTATCCACCAACCCGCCACGGCCACCCCCAGACAGCAGCACCTCTGACAGCAGGCCTGACCTAACCCTGCCAGGCCCCAGAGACACAGCACTGACCTACTCCGCCAGCCCCCCCAGACCTACCCCACCAGGCCCCCGACACATAGCAGTAGTCTGGGGATGAGCATGCCAGATACCATTCACCTGTTAGCCTACATAGCAGTTCTCCTTACCCTCTGTTCAGTGTAATGACGGTAATGAGTGTGATCTCTGTGTTGGGGGGGGGTACAGCGAGGGTGCTATCTGTGGTGGTTCACTCTGCTGAACCCCTAACACATGACTGTTGCACCCAAACTGTGGCTGACACACTGGCAGCGGTTTTAAAAAAAAGTCGAGAGCCGAGGGTCGTGTCGTTAAAAGGAGGGTCTTATCAAGAGCCATTTAATAGAGGATGAAGCGGCTCATAAAAGGTGCCCGCGGAGAGGGGTCTCGGCGGCGGAAAGGACGAGACGCCACAGATTAAATGTCACTGGGGGTTGTCGGCTCCCGGCCTCAGACATCACTTGAGAATTTTCCGCGCAGAAGGGGCGGCAAACACATTATGGGGGGGGGGGGGGGGGGGGGGGGGGGGGTGAGTACCAACTTGCTGGATTATCTTGTTCTCGTTTTCCTGGCCCTGGGCTGCTCAACGACTCCACTGGAGAATGGCAACAAATTCAGATCAACATCAAAAGGTCCTCAAAGTAAATGAAGAAGAAGGGGAAGGGGATGAGGGAAAAAAAAAGTGAAACAAAGGCAATAATTACATTTTTAAAAAAGCAAGCAATCGCACCATTTGAAGGGCTGATAGCGACTTGCCGCTAAAAAAAAAAAAAAAACCCGCATGACGCTCCCAACGGCACAGTGGAGCTCAACCTTAATGAGAAGCCAGCCAAACTGGATGGAACATTTCAGTAAGTAAACAATTTGCTATCACCTTACTTAACCTTGGCAGCTGCGGCTTAATCTCTCCCGCAGATGTCTGTGCCGTTAACCCCTGACGGTCCGGGACGCCCCGAGGCCAACACGGGCCCGCACACAGGGGCGCTCCGTTACGAGCGCAAGCACATTCCAGGGCCTCTCCAGGAGCTGTGTTGAGAAACGGCCGTAGGAGGCCAAGGGCCTTGCGAAAGGCCGATCGCTATTCAGCCTGGATCAGGAGCTCCGAGGCCTTAGCAAAACACAGCTGAGAGGAGTTTGGCAAAACATTCCCGAGACGTCAACCCCCCCCCCCCCCCCCCCCCCCCCCCACCCCGCCCTGGGACAGGTTCCTGACTGTATGATCTGGCTGATAAGACAGAGGCCTTATCCAACAGGCACATTTCAAGACTTTTTTCCCCCCCTGTTCTCCACAGTCTGTGTTTTTAGAGCAGATCGCTGCTTTAATGCTTTGATCTCAGCACCATCTGTGCGGCGCGGGTTTCGCGGGCGGCTCCAGAGACCGGCGTGCGGGGTGGACGTGCGTATTTTTAGCCCCCCTGTTATTTTTTTGAGAGGCGCGGTAACTGCTAGAGTTGTCCTAGGAAGTGACAGCAAGAATGCACTCGACGCACCCAGAAAAAGCGGTCTAAATTTAGCCCCTGCGAGCCCCCCGGTCTAGGCCTCTCCGTCACCCCGGTAACAGCATTCCCGTTTAGTAGACTTTGATTTTCGAGTGCGGAGTGGGGGAGCTCAGCTGCCTCCACAGCAGTGATGTAAAAAAAATGTATTCGACTGCTTGCACATCAATTAAATAGTCCTCCAAACAAACCACAAAGACATCAAACAACATGCTCTCTTCCTGTGCAAACGTCTGCCCTTCCTAGAGGCAAGAGGGAAAAAGTCAAGTGTGGAAGTGCTGGAATCTTGGATTAGGATGCTCCGAGCACAGTGAGATCCAGGCCCAGACAATCCCAGGCTGACAGCAGAAGACCCGTCTGGTTTTTTGGGACGCAGGCGGTTCCAGTTTCTGGACATGTGCGAGGCGCTCTTGCCAAGCCCTCACAGAGCGGTTTCACCCAAAAGCCTCAAGTCTTCCTTGGACCCGATTCCAGCCAATCCGAGCTGTGGAGGGACCGAAAACGTATCCGTGGGCAGAAAGAGGGAAGCGCCTCGAACCGTGAGATCACACTTCCAGATCTAAATCAGCTCGCTATCACTACAGCTCAGATATTGAACGGGTTCAAATAATAGGGAGGCTATATCCACAAATAAACTGGCTGTCCGCTATCTACAGCCAGCTGCTGTGAATAGCACTGTACTGCTGGTTCTCTGATGACATAAGACAAAGGTTTCCCCACACTGCCAGCTCCCACACAGAGGCTTGCTACCGCTCGTGCTTTCTGCAGCCAGAATGGGCACTTAAGACACCACAGAGAGGCTGTAAAGCTTGGTTTATCTTATGTTTTAGTGGTTTCCAAACTGAGGCCGGGGGATAAGAATCAGTGCGGTTTATCTGCTCAGTAGTGCTCTTTGGAGATATGTAAACACCGGCGCAATCAGCACTCCGCTCTCCGAAAGCATGGTGGGGAACGGAAGGGAAAGTGCTGGGTAATTCACCCCACCGAAACCCTGCTTCTGGAGGGCGTGTAGCGCCTGATGTCAGGGTAGCCAGGTTACGTTCTCCTAAAGGCAGGTTATCTTTGGCTCGTCTGCCGCATAAGAACATTCACATCACGGGAAAGCAAGGCTTGGGGTAAGAACTGAAACTTTTGAATATCCTTTAAAAGCAAAATTCTCACCTCACCTCAGAGCAATTTAATTGGATAGAGGGTGGACTAAGGGGTGTGTGTGTGTGTGTGTGTGTGTGTGTGTGTGTGTGTGTATGTGTGTGTGTGTCTGTGTGCAAGAAATTCCCCACTGGTCCATACGGGTGTTTTTTAATTAAATAAATTTAACATAGGGATTAAATGACAAAAATCTGATCTCTCTTATGCAAGAACAGTTTAAAATTTAATCAGACTTTAATCAGAAATTTGGGAGGCCTTCTGTAAAGGTGCCTGCAAACCTAACCACTGCTTTACCTCACCGTCAAAAGCCAAAATCCACAGCCAATCACAACACCGGATCCAGCTCAGTTCAATAATCCCCGAGGCCCTGTTGGCTGAGGTGGGAGAGGGGGCTGGCCCATAACCCCCTGACCGCTCAGCAAACTCACAGGTACATGAAAGCCTTCCAGCCTCATTAGAGGAAGCAGGGTGTGCTGCAATGCTCGAAACTGCACACCATCACAGGAACACACCCACAACCCCCTGCATTCTACCAGCACAGACAGCCTGGTAATGCCTCCCTTCCCAGCAGGAGAAGCATTTCTAAAGAACCAGAATGGGAAACCACCACGGGCCATGGAGAATCGTGCCCCAAATCTCCCTCCTGCACCCTGGTCCCAGCAAACTGCTGTGGAATGCCCCCACCCCCAACCTCTTCTTTCTGGACATTTCCTCTCACTCCCTCTGCTCACCCCCCTCTCCCACCCCTCCCCACCTCACAGACAAACGCTTAGTCATAATGCTTTCCCACCAAGGCCAAGTTCTAATATGGTGTTTAATCAAAATTGATTAAGCATCACAGAGCACAAACAATGATGCCCCACGAGCCCCCCTAGCCCCCTTTCAGGGCTGGGATGAAAGGGAACTCTGTCTGCCACATCAGATGACGGACATCCATCTGAGGACAATCATTATTCACTGTCTTACTTTCTGCAACAGCGGCAGATCTGCCTTCATTCCCTCCTTATCTGGCCCAGGTTTATGATTAACAAAGCCATCGACACTTCTATGGAAAATATATGTTTGTCCACCAGGGAAACCCCCCCCCCCCAATGGAAAGGGACTTGGAAGCCTCTGGCTCACTGACGTCAAGGGGAGCTCGACTATTGACCCCCGCACCTCTCCAGAGAGAGAGTTCCTGTAGCTACAGGAGAGTGGGTCAACAGAAGCCAGGCCACACCTAAAAAAGTGTTTCACTGACCTACATGTGCACTGTATGCGTAAGAGTAGCAGGGAAGGCCATGTACAAAGCCACATCCACACACACATACATACACAGAGACACACAGACCTTCACACACATATGCACACACGCACACAAAACCACATCCCACACACACACAGAAACACACACATATTGCAGAAAGTGGCTCGGTTCAATGCAGGCTTCAGCTTGCTTTTCAAATCCCTTCTCCCTCCAGGGAAGACTGCTGATGTCATAGCATGACATCCAATCACCCGAAGCCCCACCGCTTGAATTACCACCCAGTAAAACAGGCATTTTACATTCTGTGCAATTTCCCCTATCACATCTCATGCACACACACATGCACGCACGCACGCACACACACACACACACACACACACACACACACAAACCTACTTAGTTTCATTGTTAAGAATTCAGACAAAGCCTCTCTGCGTGGCATCCAGAACAAAGTTACACAGTTTGCACGAGGGTAATGCTCAACTGTGGGTCCACATAAGCACATTGAAGTTGCCTAGAAACAGCCTCCAATCACAAAACATACATCATGGCATGTGTAATGTAATAACCTGAACAAATACCTTCAATGGGAGTTCTCAGAAGCTGAGTGCCTTTCTGGAGAGAGGGGGGAGACACAAAAGCCTGCAGGAACGCTAAAATATACCTTATTAAGTTTTATTAATCTTTGTTTTCACCAGCAGAGAAAAGGCAGCATGATCCGGCGGACATTAGATCTCGCGGGACAGCCTGTGTCTGGATGTCCCTGAGCGAGAGCATCAAAAGGGGTTTACGGGGTATGAAACCCCGAAGAGCAGCTTCAGGGCGCCGAACCTCAAAGAGGTTTCGAATTTCTCTTCACGCGGCTCGGTGACGGTCCTCACAGAGACTCCCGCCGTTAAAGCCGAGGTGCAGCTCAAAGAGCTCCGCCACCCGGAAGACAACCCCCCCCCCCCCCAAAAAAAGCATCTGCCGTCATAGCAGACAGCACCTCCTCGATGGTTAGTTTTACGCTCTGATTTGTACGGTTTTGTTTTTTTTCCCCTCACGGTACTGTTCTCCTCGGGAGCGCAAATGAGGATGTGGGCCAGGAGATAACGGAGGCAGTGTGTGAATCTGCCGAAACCGCAGAGAAGATTCAAACGTCGCCGCGTTGATCAATGAGGTGTCTGACAGCAGGCGCTCGTGGAACCTGAGACGTAACCAAGCTGCAATAAGCAGACCAAACGTCTCACTTCTGTTTCTCTGAATGCAGGGGGGAGATGCGCTTTTATCAGGATACCACTGTGTCTTTATTCACTATTGCTCTCCTCTTCGGAATGAATTGCTTTTGTGTTCTTTTTTATGTTTTAATGCTTGGCATCTCGGTAGGGACGAATAAAAAGCCAGAGACGGCTGTGAGTGAGTTCTTCAGAAATATTGTGGGTTTTCTATAGCGCTTAAAGTGATAAACAAACTACTCAGAAACAGCCAGAGACTTCGGGACAAGAGGAAGATCTGAGCAGTATCTGAGCTCAGTGGAGCCTGACCCTCATGTAGCTGCCGGAAGTATCAGCTGTTCTGCAGGTAATTTACATTATACTGCCAGTTACACAAGATCACTTCCCGATAATGTGTATGTGCCATTACAAAACTGAAAAAAAAAACTGGATGCCAGCCAAAAACAAAAGGTAAATTCTGAGGTCACATACTTGTAGCATTCTTACACGCAGCTACAGTCAAAATCCATACTCACACGCGGGTCACACATCTTATACTGTTGACATTTTGAGGAGCATGCCTTATGCTGAAGCCTCCAGTGTCCCCCTTTTGAGAAGGAGTACGCTTTAAGCTCGAGCCTTTTTCAGCTCGACAAACTGCGGTGACATCACATTGGCTGAGGACAGGGAAAACCTGTGCCAGGCACATAATCAGTGCCCTGGGGCAGCATTTCAGACATATACTGACAGGGCGCAGAGAGCCCCGCTCAGCCTGGCCAGGACACCCCCTCGCCCCACCTCACAGGGCCAAATCCAGCTGCGCTGTCCTACTCGCTGAGCTCCTTCCAAAACCCGGTAACTGGCGAGCGCAACCAGGTTCAGCTCTTTATTGTAACACAGACACAGCTATGTATCTTTGTTGGGTATTGTTTGGGTGCAAACTTCTAAAAAAAAAAAAGTTTGGAAAGGTGCTTTCATTTGAGGTGGAGAAACTGCACCGCAAGGCCTGCTTCCTGCACGGTGCATGCAGGCCTTCCTGTGGATGCAACACAGCGTCTGAGCCGAGACCGCGGCCGGAGCCTGGGCAGGGAGGGCCGGGGTGGGGGGGTTTAGGGTGGGCCCGGTGGCTCGGAGCCTGTTGCTCTCTGAGATGGCTCTCGTCACTGAAACTAGGCCAGTGGCTTAGCGGTGGACCGATCGCTGAGCGCGCTCAATGGGGCTGTAGGCCAGCTCCCACACCCCGTGCCAGCCCCCCCCACTGAAAGAGAGAGAGAGGGCTTTTTTAGCCAGTTGCACGCAGGCAGGGCCCGGGAGAACCAGTCCAGCGGGCTCTCGCTGAGCGCGGGCCCGGGGTTTTCCTGAGCCCCGGCGCTGGCTGTGTGTCAGCCTCCTGTGAACTTGTCTGAACACAGACGGGGAGGGGGGGGGGGGGGGGGGACAGAGGAAGGGCGCGCAGACAGAACACGGCGCAGCTGAAACGCCGCCCCTCTCCCCAGTGCTCACACGCCCTCGAAAAGCCCAGAGCGACGGCAGCAGGAGTCTCCGGGAGCCCCCCACCCCGAATCCCCCCCCCCCACCCACCACCTCTCCGCTCACATCCAGCACGACCATCGGAAAGGCTCTCTAATGCCAAGCAGGCAACCGGCGACTGGTTCCAATTTCGCCTCCGTAGCCAAATGATCACTCGGACAATTTGTGGTGGACGGGCGCATATGGTCCCCGCGCCGATCCGGTTTCATGTTCTTGCGAAAAGGAAAGGGTCTGAGGGTCCAGACAGCTTGCTGTCGGCCGTTGCGATGACAGATATAAACAAGGATGTGTTTTTAATTTCAGCTTTGTGGATTGCCAAGGCCAACCCCCCACACCATCACCCCCCCCCCCCCCCCCCCCCCCCCCCCCACCCCCCAACTTTCCGCTCTGAACTGATTGTCAGAGAGTGTGAGATACACAGGCCCCGTCAGGGGGGTCTCCTGCAACCCCCCACCAAAAGCACACATCACTCAACCCCCCCCCCCCAATCCCACGCCCCCGCGGGTTGCACCGGCTCAGGCCTCGGCGAGCGGGGAGTTAAAGTGGGTCTTGTTTGCTTTTCTTATCGGGCGTTTTTTTTTTTTTTGTTTTTTTTTTTTTTAGAATAAATCTCGGACACAATGCTCCCATTTTTCCGCCGTCGTCCGCGGAGATACTGTTACAGAGCGTCTCAGACACAACTTTCGGGAGGAGTGAAGCGGCGCAGAGAGAAGCGGGATTATCAGCTTCCTGGAGCTCAGTGTATGATACATGCGCGCTCTCATTACCACACTGAGGCCGCTTTGTGCAGGACCCAACATCCGCAAGAGCAGATTACAGCACGGAAAAAAAAAACCTCCAAATACATGAACGGAGCAGTGTTAACAGTTAAAGCAAGACCTCTCAACTTTTTACTGCATACAGCATGACTATGCTAAATAACATGAGTTGTGGATTCTCTTTTAAACATATTCTTTTTCCTTTTGTCCTAAGGGACACCTTCACCAAGAATGACTTAGCGAGTTTCCAGTGTGCATGGCATCCTTTCGTACAGTTGACGCCTCAAGGTACAACAAAGGCAACGTGGGAAACCCTCAACCTCCTGGTTACAGGCCCAGAGAATCACTGCACAGTGCTGTCCCTGATAACTGCAGCCTATTATGAGGTCCTCCAAACCACCAAACAGCCGTGTGTCACACACACAGACAGGTGACGCAAATGTCAAACATTGCCGCAGCAAATTAGGACATTCACAGCGTTCTCGTTCCTGACTCCTGTACTAACTATGGGCTCCCCCCACACTAAAACCCTCAGACTCAACAGTAGAAAAACACATTACCAGAAACTATGAAAAGTGTTTTACTCTTACGGGGGAGAAAGTGGCTTGTATAAGCTAGTACTAAATCTACTGTGCTTTAATTTTTATCTTTCTCAGACATACTGCATTCATAACATAATACTGTATAAGATGGTATTTTTTATTCACTCATTCAGTCATTTACTTATTTAAGTCTTGTTTGCCTGGATGAATTTGAAAAAAATGCTAGTAGTTATACTGTCTCAAACAGGTAAGATATTTTAAATGTTAGGCTACTTCTTTAATGAAATACTAGGTATATATTTTTGTATAAAATATATAAAATGATACATCTAATAAATGTAACTAGGTTAAAGGTTAAAAAAGTCAACAAAAATGCTCATACTTCTGGCAGAATTGCACCACAAGGTCCTATCTATGACTAAGCAGCAGAACCAGGTGAGTCTGGCGAGAGCGTCAGCCGAAGAGAATCCACACCTCTAACATCTGCTCACGCCTCTCCACTGAACGCGCCCGCTTCAGCAAGCCTGGCTGTCTGATTACGGATTCAGCATAATGCACCTCACTTCCGGGCCCTGTTTTTCCACATAAACACTTCCAACAGTCATCAAAGAGCTCCTGTACAACAGAAACCAAAAAGCTGGTCCCTCCTTTTTAGCGAATCTTTTAGCAGAAAGCTGTCTGTTTTCCGATGGAAGATCCGCCGCCCCCAAGCCCCCCCCCACCCCCCCCCCCCCCGGGGGGATTCTCCCTCTGTGGCCCGCCTGAGTGAGCATCTCTCTCTCTCCCTCTCCCTTGCAGAGGACGGACAGAGACAGCCTAGAAGATTTAGACGCCATCAATCACCTTTCTGCAGTAGGGTTGCCGGCACAACAGGCCAGGAATGTTCACTTTTATGGTTACTCTAAGACAAGTGTGTTAATTAGCCCATAACCCACACACCACTACCTCTCTCCTACAGACAGACACAGGTAGTGGCTGAAGGGCTGGCCCTTGGCCCAGGGCCTCTCACACGATTGCATTTGTACAGGGTGTCCTTATTGTTCTGGCGTGCTAGGGGAAAAAATGAAGGGGGGGGTTTCACAGGAAAAGGATGGGGAGGGCCTGTTAGTCTTCAGTGACCTCATTCAGACAACAAACCGGACCAGAGAGAGAGAGAGAGAGAGGGAGAGAGAGAGGCCCTATCCTCGGAGAGATAGGCCCTATTTACTCAGGTGCTTTGTGAACCGATCAGATACTGAGAGTGTTTTGTAACGCCCGCACTATAAATAAGCACCCAGGCATGTACTGCAGCTCGGGACACTGCTCAAGAGCTGGGGACATGCGGAGGCGCGCTTTTCTCTGGAAGTCACATGGCTTTTACCGCGAAGCTGCCCGACTCGCTCTCTGAGCACGGGCTGAAGGAACCAGTGCGATTGGCGTGGGGGGGGGGGGGCTGTCAAACCCAGCTCTGTGACCAATCACAGGCAAGCTGGGCAAGGCCTTATCAAGCCAGAAGTCACAGTGCACTCGCAGCGCACCTTGGCTGAACTTCGACCCTGCTGTTTCCTCTACCAAGTTAGCTGTTATGGTTGGCTCTCCCTCCCTTCTCCTGCTTTCCATCTCGACACACCACTTTGTTTGTATTTTTGTAAGTGCTCTGAATGTGCAAAACACATATTTTTTTTTTTTTTCACATACTGCACGAGCCAGTTCTCCCCAGCCTTTGAGAAACCGGCTCGTAGATTTTTGTTTTTTTTTAAAAAAACTAACTTCTTCCTTGTTGGTAATGACGTGTCGGATGAATAATAAACCACACACTGACACATTTAATCTCCTCCCAGGTTCCAGGGAAGGAACCCAGGAACAGCAACAGGAGGCAGGGGCGCCGCCGTGCCAAAAACCGGGGGTTTACAGAAACAAGGGTCACGCGCCCGGCGGCACCTTGGTCACCCCTCCAGGGGAGGCCCTGGCTGGTGCGAGGTGGGGGACACGCCCAGCTGACGTCAATGACCCCAGCTGTGCACCTCTGGAGCTTTCGTGACTGTTTCCGTGGCAGCAGCAAGGTGGAGGGGCAGGGACTGGCTGGAGGGAAAGGACAGCACCACGGCCCGACCACAGACGCCGCTGTTTTGGCGGCGGAGCCAGATGATTGGCTGGTAACCTCCTCCCCTGCAGCCGGCATCTGCCTGGCCCCGGCCGAGCCCGGGGCCTGCTCCAACAACAACATCTGCTTGGCCGCGGTTCAAGCCCATGGACTGTGGACTGCTATCTAACACAGGCTTCGGCGCTGCGCTGTTTACTTCACTGAATGAAATGCCCTCTCTCGTCAAGAAACAGGGACTAAAAAAAAAAATAATAAAACGTGGGTTCCTATTAGCACGGGCTTGTAACATCACCTGCTCAGGTAACTCATCAGCTCCGAGGTCACTCAGAGAGCGGACAGGTGACAGGGTACAGTGTGTGGGTGTAAGCTGACCTGAGCCTCCAGCAGGCCGAAACTGTGGGCTGCTGATAAACCCACAA
Source organism: Megalops cyprinoides (assembly GCF_013368585.1). NCBI lineage: Eukaryota > Metazoa > Chordata > Actinopteri > Elopiformes > Megalopidae > Megalops > Megalops cyprinoides. The sequence continues at coordinate 5,284,919 of NC_050600.1, read as the reverse complement.
GTCTCTGATGTGCGGTAAAGCTCCATCGTAACTCAGCTGAGAAATGACAGGCCCGGTAGTTTATAGGGGAAACATGAGATCCCTGCTTCAGCAATCAAGCCCAAAATAAGAGGCCCATGACCGAAGCAACATTACGCCATCCCCTCGAAAAGCTTTATTTGCGGACGGGCGGCAGGGGCATAAAAGGCCCAGAGGGGGTTAAGGACACACCCCCCCCCCCCCCCTTTACGAGCTGGTATCTACAGACGGGCGAGGGCCGCCCGTTAAAAAAGAGGGGCCCGCCGTAAGGCGATTCAATAAATCTCCCCTAACTAGTTCAGAGCCAGCCATCCAGAACTGAATTAATTAGGTCTGAACTATGCGGGCCCGGCGACACTCGGGATCCGGGCGCCGCAGCTGGGCCCGCGGTAATGGCGGGCAGCCTCTGTTCCTGCGCGGCTCTGCGCGGTTTCAGCCGCCCGTGACGCAGCACTCCCGCACCCCGCTTTGATGATTTTGGGGGTGGGGGGTTCTTTCTGTGGGATCCGCCCCTCATACAATCACAGAACAGACGGACCATCACGGCTCTAAGATTACTGAGCACATACTGGATGCTCTCCCTGCAGCTACACCACGCCAGTCATTAGCTCAGAAAACGTAACCTCTTAACTCCTTACCCCGCCGAGAACTGCGTGTCCTTGCTTTGAACGGAGCCCTAATTTAAATTTGAGTTACTGGCAGGTAAATTCAGGCTTGAATTAAAAAATAATAATATTTCAACAGTAAGTTAAGGCCCACGCATGTATCTGCTGTTCGCTGCCACAGAAACACAAACAGATTCGCCTGGCTTCAGACGGGGGAAGAATTCCGTGTGAACAGCCCTGCACCAGCAGAGCAGATGAAGTCCAGAGGCCTTCCCCACTGTTTCTGGAACAGGATGGAATAGATCCTCGTAAAGGAAGCCACAAATACAGCTGTTTGTAAACTCACTGAGGTAATTGTTTTAAATCCTTTTTGGTTTTTACACAGACCGAGGCCAAATAACAGCCGTACGCCAACGACAACAAATTGCTTAACTTCTCTGCTCTTGCAGGTCTGTGTTATTGTGCTCGCAAGAAAAAAAAGAAAGAACAAAAAAAAAAAAAACTTGGCATTCATCTATTATTACAGGAATGAGGAGGGGAAAAAACGTCTTTCCACACGGTTTCCTTATGTACAGGAAGGAAGTGTAATATACAAACAGAACATACATTACCCACGAGCCAAGCTCAAACAGGGAGGGAAAGCAAGGCAAGTGCAGAGCCTGAGGTCCTGTGAGGTGAATTAAAAGAATTTAGGTCACAACAACTGAGACTTTGAACCAGCCCAGGCCTCTGCACAGGGGAAACTGCAGCACAGGCCAGCGAGGGTGTGTAGGCCTCTGCACAGGGGAAACTGCAGCACAGGCCAGCGAGGGTAAGCAGACCTCTGCACAGGGGAAACTGCAGCACAGGCCAGCGAGGGTAAGCAGACCTCTGCACAGGGGAAACTGCAGCACAGGCCAGCGAGGGTGTGTAGGCCTCTGCACAGGGGAAACTGCAGCACAGGCCAGCGAGGGTAAGCAGGCCTCTGCACAGGGGAAACTGCAGCACAGGCCAGCGAGGGTGTGTAGGCCTCTGCACAGGGGAAACTGCAGCACAGGCCAGCGAGGGTAAGCAGGCCTCTGCACAGGGGAAACTGGAGCACAGGCCAGCGAGGGTAAGCAGGCCTCTGCACAGGGGAAACTGCAGCACAGGCCAGCGAGGGTGAGCAGCATGTCAGGCCCATACAGGCTGCAGATGCAAACAGAGCAATGACACCCCCAGCATTGATCCCTGTGGTGCAGCACTGATCAAATATACTCACAAAATATGCGGCCTGCGTGACCCCCCCCCTTTTTCCCCTCTCCCTTTCTGTGTGTGTGTGTGTGTCTGTGTGTATGTGTGTGTGTCTCTCTCTCTCTTTCTCTCTCACAGACACTTTAGCTGGCGTCAAATGCCGGCATGACGCCTATACCACCGATTTCCATTTTCAACAGCCGCGGGATTCACGGAATATAAGTCCCAGCTGGGTACGCCTCTTATTGCAGACTGTGTGCATTATCAGATAAAGAACACATCAGCTCTTTTTATTGCCTTTCTTTATATAAGACCACCCCCCCCCCCCGTCCACCCCCCTCTGCCCCCTCCCCGAAGCAGGCCTCGCAAAAGCCCACCTCCTCCACAAAGGGACACACACACACAAACACACACATACAGACACACACACACACACACAATGTAAACACTCTTATTAAGTCATGAGTCATTATCCAAACACGGGCAGAGGACAGATTCTATTGAGGTTCCCAGACTGGGGCGAACAAAACAGCCAAAGTTTCCTGGGCGTCCTTACAGACGGTGTGTATAAAATCCAATTATCAGTGCCGCGGCATTAAAATTCCTGCAGTCTGGCAGGTGACGGCTCCTTCTTTTCAGACACCGCGCGCCGCCGCTAGCATGGGATAGCGCCGGCCCTCTGCCCCCCCCCCCCCCCCGACAAATCCCCATGCCCCAGCTCCCAGCGCTCAGAGGAGGGGAACGGTGCCGACAGGCACAGCCTCCCCGCTCCTTTACCTGGTTTAGGAAAACCCACAGTAAAAAGGCAGCAACAGGCAACTACAGGCTTCACAGCAGATACACTTTGGTTGAGATTTTTTTTTTTTTTTTAAATTCCCACTGAAGAAAATTACAAGCCACTGACAGATAACTTGTAAAGATGTGTTTAAAAATGTTTCAAAAACCTTTTCAGTTTTCAAAAAATGTTTTGCATCATGCTGATTCATGTTTCCCAGTTTTTTTTTTATTCTGGAATTTATTTCACAGGCTTCTCATAATGTATTTCATGATGTTTCAATAAAAACATTATGTTCAATACATTGACTAAACAATATAAACACTGCATAATATAAAAACATCTTCTTAAATAGACTCAGAGGTCACGTGGTGATTACGGGCAATAGCTTCACAGTCAAGACAATCTATGGGACCCTCCGAAAAAAAAAAAAATAGATCCTAGACAGTCTGACAGATGGGTTCACTGTAATTTCAGTGGCTTCACAGAAAAAGCAGCATCATAACTGAGACCTTTGTGTTGCTGGATGTGACTCCTCACAGCCATGTTAAAGCAGCTGCTTGCTGCCAGTTCACTAATCAATGGCCAGCTACATTCTATTAGCGTTAAAGAAATAAACCCCTCCCAGCGAGCTCGCTCTGCGGCAAAGAGTTGCTTGTTCCTCATCCATTAAGAATATTGCACTTGTCATGGTGAATTTGACATAATTTGAATGACAACAAATCCAACAAAGAACGCAAGGATAAAAGATAATTCAGAGGCAACTTTTATTTTAATCGCTCTCAAAGTATACACGACCACAGGATCTGTGAAGTAAGTAAGACAAATGCATCTAACCTTGCACCAACTTGAGCTGTTCCAGAAGCAGCTAAAGAGAAATTATTTTAATTTTTTTTTTACAGAAACTCCAGAGGGAAAGATGGTTGAACATGTGACCCACACCACTGACCCCTTCCCCGCTTCAGCATTCGGTAAGAAAAGTGGTAGCTACTGTCCCCTGAATTCAGTCAAAATTGTTAAGGGAAATTGCTATTCAATCAAAAAACCAAACCGTCCTAGATTAATTGAATTCACTGGAATAGGATGCCAGATCTCCCTGGCATAGTTTTCTGTATTTTTGTTTTTGTTGCTGGTTAATTCTAGAACTTTCTTTTGAGGTGATTTGGGGATAACACTCTGAAGAAAGACGTTTACTGTATGAGTGTATACTGCATGCAAAACAAATCAGAAGGTATCAGCTGTTCTTAAACCCTGAGGTCTAATCTGATTTCATTCATTACGAAGGTTTTTGAAAAATGTATTATACCAACTTAAGCCGACAAGTGGCCGCACACACTCCACTGCTCCCTGCATACATCAATAAAAGGCATGAACTGACTATATGTAAGATCATATGTGTAGTACAGAATACAGATGAGCCTGAAAAACCTTACTGGTAAAGAGCAGGGCTCGTAACAAAAAGGTTGCTGGTTCGATTCCCCACTGGGACACTGTTGTACCCCTGGACTGTATAAATGGATAACACTGTAACCTATATAAGTCCCTCTGGATAAGAATGTCTGCTAGATGAGAGTAATGTAATGTAAGGTAAAATGCACCTCTATTCAAACCGAGGGCATAATAATAAATAATTTAATAAAGTCTTGAAGCGTAGCCTAACCAAGCAGAGATGGCTTTCAGTGTGTACAGCAAGAGGAAATCTTACACCCCTTTAATCCAGACGCACACCTCCACCCAAGCTTCCTTGCCAGCGGTATGCGGTCTTAAAAACACAAGCGGTCAAGCTTTCCGAGGCCCTGACGGCTGTGGAAGGACCACTCCCCCCGGCGGGCAGAGGGGGGAGGGGGGTGGCTCCAGGCTCCCGGAACCTTTGAAGTTGTTGAGCGGAGACCTGCGTAATGCCACATGCTGCTCCCATTAGCATACCCATGCACCTGTCACCTGCAGCCTGCTGGGAGCAGCGAGGTGTAGCTCAGGGACGGCTGGATGACCATGCCGCCGGGTGGGTAACATGGGCAGCAGTGTGGCGTAGCGGTAAAGAGCAGGACTTGTAACCGAAAGGTAGTTGGTTTCAGTTGGTTGTTGGTTGGTTGGTACTGCTGTTGTATCCTCGGGAAAGGTACTTAACCTAGGATCACCTCAGTAAAAATCCATCTGTATAGCTGGATAAAACTGTAAAATATTTAAGTTGCTCTGGATAAGAGTGTCTGCTAAATGACAATAATGTAATAACATGACCAGGGTGGGCAGAGACAGGCTCTGGAGATGACCAATGCTGACCTGAGAAGGGAAAGTCAAGCATTACTTTTTTCCAATACAAACACCATTTATTTCACTAATGCTGGTGATTGTACTGTCGACCTGATGAAAAAGGTAACACTTCCTCCTGACAAGCCACACATGTTCTGTGCACTTGTAAACCATCCAATAAATCCATCACAGACTTTGAGCCTAAAGTGAATGGAGACGGCCCAATTAGAGCTTGAGGTGCGGCTTGTCCGTCACGGCATTGCCCCACCTTTAACCTTTAAGCCTGACTCATCCTCCCTCCACTCCACCCACCAGGAGGCACGGCTTCTTCTTCTTAACTCATGGCAGAAAACTCAGCCGGACCCACAGGAGTGATGTTAGCTACGTAGGTTAGAGAACCTAGGAATACTGTTTATCTGCGCATATCAAATATCTGTAAAGAAACCAATCAGAATAAGATGCACCAAGCACCATAATTAATAAGTGTTATGATTTGCTCTTGCTCAGTATTGAATAAACCGGCACTTAGGTATAGTCTGGTAGGCTACTTACCCTAAAGGGCAAAAAACAACAAGATTATATTCAGGTTATTGCAGCATATTTATGTTGCCTCAAATAACAGTACTGGAGCGTTGAATTAAGTACCAAATTACATATAAATCCAGGATAGTCTGAAGAGACTGCGCTTAAATCGGTACAATGCCCTAATTGCTAATACTACTTAAACCTCTAAATGCTACAAGCAAGTTTCAGAAATGAAATGAATAATCTTTCTGGAGCGAAAGAGCTTCTCCCTGCCTGTGGTGAGCACTCAGACCTTCTTGCACCGATCAGGGAAACCTGCTTTCTTTCAGTCATCGCAGAGCAAGGGGAAAACGAATCGGGCACATGTCGGGATTTCGGTATCATTCAAAAATCCGTCATACACACAGCCGTTAGGCTAAACAGATCCAAGGACCCCATGAATCAAACGACGCATAATGTACACACACGATATGAAAAATGTTTATGCATAATCCAAACTGGGAGATGAGAGAAAACATGCTACAGGACTCATGTCAGAGAGTGTCCTGCTCTGAACTCACACTGGGGGCTATATATAACTGCTGCGGCTCTTTTTCCATATAGTCACACTCTGCAGGAATGTCACGGCAGGCCTATGGTGCTATGTGCTTCATTACTCTCCCACCCTCCCACCCACCAAAAAAAAAAAAACCTCAGAACTGCCTTCCAGATCCTTCCAGCCAGCGTTAGACACCTAAGCCAGAACACACAAAAGAGACCACTTTTATAACTTTTTCCTCCCCCCTTCTTTTCGGGAAAAGGATCCGTCCCGGGCCCTCCCCTCGACCGGCCACTCCTCTGACCCCTGCCACGGTTTGGCTGCAGAAACATGAAAACTCCGGTGTGATTATTTAGATACGACAGGCCCTGGTTCTGAGCAGCCCGTGAGCGAGTGAGAGAGCGTCTGGGAGGTTTGGCAGCGCTGGGGGGAGTCTCGGCAAGCGAGGCGCGCTCAGTTCAGCGGCCAGAATAAATCACTGCCGGGGGACGACTCCCGAAGAAGCCGGGACAAGAAGCCTTCCCGGGCCTTTCTCTGGTCCACCTTGCCGGAGGAACACTGGGAATTAAACTGCGCTAAGCATTTTACATTTTCAGCGAAATTAGCACAGAACCATGTAGCTTTCACAGAGCGTTTGTGAGACACGAGTAACAGCGCTTGTTGGGGTCTGAGGTGAGGGCCCGTGCTTTCCTGAACTGAGTGGACCATATCCCTAAAAGAATGCGTACTTCCCTCCTGTCCTCTCAGTGTAAGACTGGGTGCCAACGGATCCCCCAGCCCTGGCTGGAAACAGCTTCTGAGGAAAGGAGAAACAGGGAGAGTATGCCCCGCCAAGAAGAGACAGCCAGAAACACACCCCAGTAACAGCCAGGGCGCCCACTGCCTCCTCTGGGGACTCACAGCAGAGAGCTGTGTCTTTTCTCAGGGTGCAACCTTATGGGTTCTCCACGTGCATGTAGAACAGCACCAGGGTTCATTTCTTCAAAATCCACAGTGGGGTAAACATCATCACGGCTATTTTTCTAGGCCCGTTAATGGCATTTTTAAAATAAATATTACTTAAATCTAGGCGTGTGGCTCTACCTTAATAAATCAGATGCCAGCTGGCCACTGATTGGCCCAGGGACCTTAATGGGCCCAATGTCTTGTGACAAATTGGTTGTTCACTTCTGGTTTGAAAATGGAAACCTTCCAATGGTCTGAAAGTGTGATTTCTCTTCATTCTTTGCTTGTTTGCTCACGCTTACTGTGATGTAACGGCATGGTTTAATAACAGTGCTCCTGAATGGCCTGGGCTATATCCTCTCACGCCCAGGGCAAACTGCAGCAGGCTACACTTCCCTCCTGTCCTCACAGACCAGCACCCAGGGAAGACAGAGACAGCCATTCTCCTCCCCAACACTCTTTTTCCATTCTCCACTGAGTTTAACCCACAGTTTAATTCCCTGCACATGTCTGAATAGGTTGTGGTTTCTCGCCAAAAAAAAAAAAAAAAAAAAGAGTCTTGCGCAGATGCCAAGAAACGCTTTGCTGCGGCCACTGTATCTTCACATTACATAAACTTTCTTTAGGGCACGGAGGATTAGTTTACACCAACTCCAAAAATCGCAGAGATAGATTTTCATGATTTGATTAATCCTGCAAAGAAGAAAAAAAGCAGAGATAATCTCCGCTCCCTCCACGCCGCAGACTCACTGACTCTCGGCAAGTCACCCCCACAGAGGCGGTCATGTGACACCGCCGCGGAACGGCCCAGTTTAACCCCCGAGGGACCACCACAGCCACGTCCTGACCGCATATAAACAAGGGAACATGAGGACGGGCTGCCTTAACGGATTCAGGCAGCGCGGGGAGGCGTGAAAAAACCAGAGCGGCTCCCCATCAAAGGACTGTGGTTAATGACTCCGAGAGGGCAGTATAACGGTAACGAGGACTGGGTTCAGGCTTTAACCAGGTGTCTTTCTCACCTCTGAGTCTCGGGGGCATTTTGGATTTGCCACACCTCCGCCGGCACCAGCGTGACTCTCGCATGGGCTGCTGGCTCTGCTCAGCTGACACGGCTGAAGCCCCAATTCTGGCCTATGCACACTGAACCGGGCTGTTTGTCATTAGTGAGTCAGGCAGCCCAGGGACACCCAGTGTGACAGGGAGCTGAAGCAGCGCTGGCAGGCCGCGCTGGCGAGTGCGGGCACGGGAGAGAGGCGGCCGTCGGCCACGCCCACCGAGACCACGCATAACTCACTCTGAAACTGCGCAAATTAGTGGCAGGAACACACCGTGCCCCGAGTGTCGTGTCTGCAAGGGGCGCGGGCAGCGCTGTAGGTCTTAGCAGGGTGACTCCACTCCTCCAGGGTGGAAGGCCCCAAATCCACTCCAACCCACTGCTCCCACCCCTGTGAAGCTCAGAAATGCTCTCCTCTCTGTCTCCCTCTCTCTTTGTCTCTCCCTCTCTCCTTCTCTCTCTCTCCCTCCCTCTCTCTTTCTCTTTCTTGTCTTCCCTCCCTCTCTCTTTCCTTCACCCATGCCTGCTACAGCCCCATTAAGGAGGTCAGTTGATGAAAAGGCAGATCAAAATACCACTAAGCATGAGCAGCCGAACCTGTAGCCATAGGGCCAGGGCAAAGTTTAAGAGGGCCCAGCTCACCTAAGCCAATACACAGAACCAGACCTCCCTCTCACTCCCTCCTTCCCTCTTTCTCCCTCTCTCTCTCTCCAAAATGCCTTATGGGTTTCTGCATGGACAGAGGAGCTGAGAATCATTATTCTTGGACACCGGGTTGAAAAACCGCTGGAGGTTCGAGCAGCAGATGACATTTGCGCTAGTTGGCACCTCCCTCAAGACCTCAAACGGCACTCAAAAGCAAACAAAATATTTTCTGAATCAATAAGCTGTCTTGGGGTGAGGCAGAAAAGCGTGAAAGGATGTTTAGACATGCTTCCAGGGCCTTGCCAAATTATGAGCTTCTGCTTGCGGCTTCCCAGGATTAGACAGATGCACAAAGCGCTCTCTTTTTGGCAAGCGAGAGGTGTGGACCCTGCCTTTGAAAAAAAAAAAAAAAAACTTAACCCAAACAAACGACCTCAGTAGTAAATACAGCAAAAGAAAACATGGCTGCATAGAGAAAGGCAGCGCTGCCAGCATGCTAACGCCACGACTCCACCAGAGAAGGGCCTGTGCAGTCCGGCAGTCCCTCTCTTCCCCTTAATTAGAAGCCGTCATATGGCAGGAAACCTGGGACAGGGACAGGCTGAACTGTGCATAAACACATCAGCTCAGACAGCCATGCCTTCCCCCGCAGTCATCTGCAGGACCTCAAACATTACATTACATTACCAGCATTTTAGCAGACACTCTTATCTTAGCAGACTTACATTGCTTACAGTATTTTTTAAAAAAATATTATCCATTTATACAGCTAGATCTGTACTGAGGCAGCTGTGGGTTAAGTACCAAGGGTACAGCAGCAGTGCCCCAGCTGGGAACGGAACCAGCAACCTTTCGGTTATAAGTCCTGCTCCTCACACCACTATGCTAAACTGCAGGCGCCGGATGAAAGGGGAGGGTAACCCCCCTCACCCCTGCTTCCAAAGGCTGGAGCCGGCCACAGATCCCGTCCCTCTGCCTGGTGCGTCTCCGGGTTTCAGCCCGCTTCAGAGGCACACTTTGCCTGAACACGTGGGCTCGCGTCTTCCCCCCCCCAAATTGTGGTGTAGTAATTTGTCCTTGTTTTATAACGCTGGTACCCAGGCTGATGCAGAGCAACCATAATAAGCCACACATGCAGGAACAATGGGAGCTTTGACAGCGTATTTCCATGACTCGCAGTTCTTCCTAAAGGCTCACAGGCTGGATAATCAAAGCCGGGGACTGCGGCGAGCAAAGCGCACGTGTGTCAAACGCCCAGAGCCACGACGTAAGCTCCCCAACGAGCAGGTTGCTGAAAACCCAGCGTAATGGGAAATGTCGTCTGATTACGGCGTATAAAAACCAAACAGCCACTTATACAGCTGGGTCTATATTTATCCTGGCTTACAAATGATGCTCTACCATAAAGGGATACAGCACCTAAAGCACAAAGGAGGGGGGAGGTGTATTCTCCTCTAAAGCTATCTGAATCCTGAACCACAAGTACTGCATCACCACAGATCTGCATGGACCGCATCTCTGATAAGCTACTTCCCTCGGCTGAGAACACCTCCCAGCTCTATATGCCAAATCTGTCAACGGGGACAGCTGTGTGTGTGTGTGTGTGTGTGTGTGTGTGTGTGTGTGTGTGTGTGTGTGTGCGCATGCATGCACACACGCGCCCCAGAACCTCCGAGATCCTGCATGCAGATTCATCTTCCTCACAAATCGACATAAAACACAAAAACCTTCTTTTTTCTTTCTATTCGCGGACACCAGCCGGTTCTCCATGCACGGTGCATGTGAGGGTCTCATGCAGCAGACGTTACAGACAGCACCGGCCGCGCTTCACGCAGGGTCTCCTCCAGGCCCAGAGGCCTCTGCAGTATGCGGAGAGAGGAGCTACCGCTGGATTAGGCCCTGACAGTGGCCCATTGTTAATTGGGCGCCATGTGTGAAAGCTACAGAGAGATTAGTTTGTACAGCTGCTGCCATTTGTCATAACTGCCCTTAACAAGATACACATGGCAAACCCTGAGTTTTTCGCCAAAAAACAGGCCCGTTTTAATAGCTTGAGATTCAGAGGGGGGGGGTAGGAGCAGTCTTTACATAAGCAGATAAAGATGTTTGAAAAACATCGTGGACCCGCTACTTGAAGGCGGACGATTCTGCGAGAGTTTCTCATGTTTTTTTTTTCGTTCTCGCTTTCAGGCTGTTTTTCTTCTACCCCGTCCCGCAGCGAGCTCGGCCCGGCCTCGCTCCTGGACCCGCTCGAAAACAGTTCAGGTTTCCTCGCCGGAGTCCAAGAGCTGACACGCTTTAACCAAGATCAGCCAGTAAATTGTTCAAGACCCCGAAACGGGACGTGATCTGCTGTTGATCTGGCCACACCGGGGGTGAGGGGGCATACAACGAGTCATGCGAAACCATTCCTTTACATCATCCAGAGCAGAATCTCTAAAAATAATATGATTCCTCCGCTTATTATGGGATATCCAAAGCCACCGTGTTAGCTGACCAGACGCTGTACACAGGCATTCACTTGGACAGACTGGCGTGGCAGTGAGGGGAATGTAAAACAACTTCACTGAGTGTGTTCTTTAAATTACATCATTAACATTTAGCAGATGCTCTTATCTACAGCAACTTACACTGTTTTTTTACAATGTTATCCATTTATACAGCTGGATATTTACTGAGGCAATTCTGGGCTAGGTACCTTGCCCAAGGGTATAGCGGCAGTACCCCACTGGGGAATCAAACTGACAACCTCTCAGTTATAAGTCCCACTCCCTGATCATGATGCTACACTGCCGCCCCCCCCTGCTGCTCACACGGCATTCGCAGAAAAACAGCACAAAGCAGGAAAAGTTCAACCAGCGCCTGCTGGCACTGCGGGGCGGCGCTCCGGCCCATTGCTGCCGTGCCTCTCGTTGCAAACTGCAAGTAATTACACCCTCATCGGCAGGCATCTGAGGATACTCTGCTGATAAGGCCCCGCTTACCCTCAGCCCTGGCCTGTCTCAGTCAGCGTTTTCAGGCTGCCTCTCTCCTCCCCAATTAGGGCTAAATGTATTAATATGCGGCAGTGGTTTAGCCTGATAAAGGCTAATCTCCCTGACTCTTCCGCCCGGGCCTGATCCCAATCTAGAGAAATGCTTTCCACTATCTGCAAGGCAGGAAGACAAGGAGATAGATCACCTCCCCCCCGCCCCCGCCACCAAATACACACTTGCTCACAATATCAACTCCTTTACCCTGCTTTACCTGACAAGAATATCTTTATCTAGGAAAATTAACTTTCTGATCTGTCAGAGAGGGTTCAAGAATAGTATTACTTTGTGGAAAAGTTATCTATACACACTGCGTGAACAGATGCACATACACACAAACGCACACACACACTCACTCCCACACACACACACACACAGTCACACAGCACAAGGCTTGTGATCTCGGAAGGGTTGTGTGCACTGATTACAGGTACTTTCCCAAAGATAAAAGTCAGCATCACCTTTAACCTGACAAAGCTTCTGACAGTTAAGCAAGGCAGAAATTAGAGGGCATGGCTGAGTGAGGCGTGAGACCACTAATGTGTGCCACGGACTTACATACCCATGTTAAAACACAGCTTCCAATCAAATCCATTTTTCAAACTGCATTTACAACATCTTGTCAAGTGTTTACTTATTGAAGATTTTCAGATTTTACATATCTGCTGTTGGCTGACAAAAGAACAAAAACTGGCACCAGAACTGTAATGTAACTGGGATCCCCATCCAAGCCTGCTATTTTCCAACCCAGTTATCACAAAGAAAAGCCCCGCTGCATTCAGCATAGCTCTTCCCTTTGTAGTTTAATATCCCCCATCAACTTTCAACCTGAAACCAAGGACATGGCTCCTTCTTCTTTTGTTTTCCGTGACACAACTCGCAGTTCTGCTCTATCTCTATTCTGATGCAGTGAGCGGTAGAGTCCACAGACTCGGGAGAGCATTTTCCCCACGTCAGCAGTGAGGAGACGCATGCCTACGACACCCTAAGAGAGAGAGAGTGAGAGAGATGCAGAGAGAAATACAGAGAGAGAGTGGGTGAGACAGAGAGATGGTGAGAGAGGGGCAGGGGGGAGAAACAGAAAGCAGAAAAGTGAGAAAGAGTGAGAGAGACTGAGTAGGGGGAGAGAGGGAGAGAGGGAGAGAGAAATACAAAGAGGAAAAGAAACAGAGAAGGGAAGGGAGAGACAAAGTGAGAAAGAGAGTGAAAGAGACCGACTGGGGGAGAGAGAGGGAGACAGACAGAGTTAGGGAGTGAGAGAGAGGGAGAGAGAGAGAGAGAGAGACTGCAGGGACGAGCATGGGGCGGGGCAGGGCACAGATTCATTATCATGCAGTGAGAGTGGGCCTGGGAGACAATCAATGTTTAAGGCAGAGGAATGCGTGGCCATGGGAGCAGCCAGAAGGCTCTGATTACAGTCTCTCCTGCACTCAGACGGGCCTGAAGCAGGACGCGGCCTTAAAGTCCTCCGTCCCCTCTCCCAAACACGCAGCGAAGGCCAGCACAAAGCTATCTAACTCACTGCAACACCTGTGCTACAGCAACTGCACACACATGCGCGCGCACACGCACACACACATGTGCACACACATAAACAGACACATGCAAACAATATTAAGAATAAGAGATACTTTATTAATCCCGAAGGAAATTTGAAACCTTAAAACAACAGACCATACTCCATAAAAGTCAAAGAATCAACTGGTTTGGTAGCTTCTAGAAGTAGCACTCTGACTTACGCAATTCCTTTAAACAACTTCTTTTCAAGATCAGTTCTGTTTACAGGATATCCATTTCATACCCGCATTTCAAACTGAGTATAACGACAGCGTGGCAAAACATCAAAACATTTCCTTTCCTGCTGCCACAGGCTAGCATGTCTAGCTGGACACCTGCGAATACGGCACGAGAAAAAGAAATGACGCACTTTTCCATCAGTGTGTACCGGGCCCTCGCTCTGCGTCAGAACACGCATTTGCACCGCGCCGAGAAAAAGTTTTGCTGCACCTGCAGCTGCGAAGCAGCGCCCTAATGAAAATGCGTTATGTGTAATTGTGGCTGCGAGCCCTGGAACACATGCAACAGCCCTAATTACAGACCTGGGCAGGCAGGCCCGGGAATCGGGCTGAACGCGTTCCCCCGTTCAAAATAAACACGGCTCCTGACAGATGCGGAGGCGGAGCCGGAGCGGTGCGTTTTTATTTAAACGTGGGGGACCGCGGCGTGGGCGTGTGCCGGGTGCGTGCGGTGCGGAGCCCGGGGCCGCATTCAGAGCCAGGACAAAATGTGCGGTGCGGGCAAAAAAAAAAAAAAAGAGAGAAAGAAAAAAGGCAGGGCAATTTGAAAAGAATGCAAGTTATCCGGCGCCAGAGTGTATATCCTTTCAGCGCAAAACGGGCCGTAACGAGGCCCGAGCGTTTCCAATAAGCGTGGGTTTCATTAGCGGCCCGGTTACAGAGGCGCTGCCTCTAATCACCTCTTCGTTATTCCAAATAACGGCTTTTTTTTGGGGGGGCGGGGAGGGGGGGTACCGAGATGAAGTACTTTCAGATTCACTTTTATTCCAGGGGCCTTAAAAAAATGACAGGTTTCCTACACCCCTCGTCCCTGCTCCCCCCCAAACAGCTGGAAAATACGACGGCAGGCCTCCCAAACACCGACGGGCAGCAGGGTCCTCCCTGGCTTCAGTGGGAGTGCACCCCCAATGGAGAAACAGCACACAGCCCAGCCCAGGAGGAACACTCAAGCTCTGACGTCCGAGGCTTTTCATAGCAAACAACACTACCTTCAAGGCAGCTGTGTGCAAGCGGCAGGAAGTATATTATATACACATACACATCATACACACAGTATATACACATACACATCATACACACAGTATATACACATACACATCATACACACAGTATATACACATACACATGCACCCATACACACACATGCAGTATAACCATGCGCATACACATCACACGCACACAGTATAAATGCATACATACACATAACACATCACACACAGTATATATACACACAAAGATACACACATGCACACACACGCAGTATAACTATACACATACACATACAGATGATGCACACACATACGTATGCTTTTTGAAGCTGCAGCACAGGTGAATGGGGAGCCTGCCTGTGTTCTTTGGCAGGCCTGTGCAGAAGGCTACATCCAGCATGAGGAGTCTTAGCTGTAATTAAGAGACTGAGAAGGGAGCAGGGGCCCAGAGACAGTGAGGCTTTTCTTCTCCTCAGCCACCTGCACAAGCTGTGTGCTACACCCTGCCCCCAGGGGAGGGCACTTCTACAGGCACAGAGGAGCGACTTTACCAAGGACCCTTTCACCAGTGACCAGGAGACCCTAGCCAGCCAGTCGGCATGTCCCACACACTCTCTCCTTCTCTCCATCACTCACAGACTCTCTCTCTGTTAATCTCTCCATCGTTATAAAGCTTGATGCAGTGGTTTAGCACAGAGCTCTGTCCCTCCGAGTAAGCTTCTTTTCTTCTCTCTTCCACTTTGAGACCTGAAACAACTGTTCAATCATGTGACCTCCACAAGAGTATAATTATACCCATTTACAGGAATGGAGTCTTTCCCATCTGAAACATTTTTGGAGGGATGACACTTTGCCCTCTTTGATCAGAGTGAAATCATGTTTGTTAAAGAGGGGATCTGACCTTGTCCTCCCCTCACATTCATCTCATCTACAGCTGCTACCCTAGCTGTTCCAGAACTGGAACTGCCACAACACCTGAACCTACACACTGTAACGTATGACAGGTAGCAACGCTAACAACTTCGTATCTCTAAACCTCATATTCACTGACACCG
Source organism: Megalops cyprinoides (assembly GCF_013368585.1). Classification (NCBI taxonomy): domain Eukaryota; kingdom Metazoa; phylum Chordata; class Actinopteri; order Elopiformes; family Megalopidae; genus Megalops; species Megalops cyprinoides. The sequence goes on along the minus strand of NC_050600.1, from coordinate 5,269,477 downwards.
TGCAGCCGCCTGTTCCACTGGCCAGCTCACAGTGCTGTCTACTTCTATGGCCACCTCCAGCATCTCTCCAGCATGAAGCCTCCAAACCCGTACCTGACGCTTCTACAAAGGTGGCATTGTGGCATAGTGTAAGGAGCAGGACCGAAAGGTTGCTGGTTTGATTCCCTGCTGGGACGCTGCTGCTGTACCCTTGGGCAAGGCACTTAACCCAGAATTGTCTCAGTAAATATCCAGTTGTATAAATGCGCACCATGTAAAAAACTGTAACCGGTGTAAGTCACTTTGGATAAGAGCATCTGCTGAATGTCGATAATGTAATGTAATGAAATAACGCAGGCTAGCAGAGGCAACACGGGGGAGGACAGAGGACAGCCCAGCAGATGTTCTCCACAAGAAAAACCTGACAAAAAAAGACAAATAAGTGTTGTGACATGCCAGGCATATTTTTACACAGTGCGAAAACACACAAAAAAAACAAACCCCAACACGCAACCAACAACATAAAAGACATAAACATGTGGTTTTTGGGGGGGGCAGGTTTCAAAGTGTTTTGAGCAGTGGGCTCTTCGTCACTGATTACAGGGCAGGAGGCGAGCTCTGGCCCCAGGCAGGAATGCAGGAGATCGGAGCGCCTTTAGCGTACCCCTTCCCCACCACCAGCCACCGGGAGCCCCTGTGAAGCCCCCCGAGAAAGAGAGAGCAGCCACCTCACTGCTCCTCTGCCTCCTCTGTGTGGCCACCACAGTGGCAATGCAGATCAGTGTGGCATGCCACCCATATAAACAACCTCAATACTAAATTAGGCTGGGGGCGCAACTGGTTACCATGTAGCTGCTAACCGAAAGGTTGGCGGTTCGAGCCCACCCAGGGATGGAGTCTTTTTCTATGAAACAGGAAAAAGCTAACATACAACAAATTGGACTCCTTTTTGCTTGTGGAGTGTGAGCCAGCAATCACCCAGTCTCGGAGGTGGCAGTGAAGCACAGCGATAAGGAGCAGGGCTTGTAACTGAAAGGTTGCTGCTTTGATTACTCGCTGGGGCACTGCTGTTGTACACTTAGGCAAGATACTTAACCCAGAATTACCTCAATGAATATCCAGCTGTATAAATGGGCAACTTAAAAACTATTACGTATGTAAGTCGCTCTGGATAAGCGTGTCTGCTAAATGACAATAATGTAATGTAAAGGTCAGATCCTGACCTGTAACAGTAGACACCAAACTCAGGGAAACACACAGCAACATTTCTTTTTCCAGGAAAGCTTGTGTGAAAGGAAGCGGGACAAAGAGAGAGAGGCTTTTGAGAGAGGCGAGCTGGGCCGTGTGCTTGACTGTCTCGCCGTGGCACAGAGCTGTCTGAGGAGGCAGTGACTCGCTCCGAGGAAGACTCCAACGAGTCACAGAACACATAACCACAGGCGTGCCCCCCCCCCCCCCCTTCCCCATTCCCCCTACCCCTCCGATGATCCAAACATTACAGACTGTTCTGGAGAAAAACACACACACACACACACGCAACTTGAGCAAACTGGTCCTGACTTCTCCCCTTTTTTTCCCTGCTTGCTGGCTGCAGGCCATCCTTTACAATGGCGAGCGGTACTGTATGCGGAACAAAAGAGGAGACGGCCATCACTCAGTCAGGCCCAGTGAATCTGCCCTGCCGGGAATGAAAAGCGTTTCCATGTGGGGGGGTTGGGTCAAGACAGGAGGGGTGCAAAGAAGTCACAGTCGCCTGGCAACAATGCCAATTGTCTTGGCCCCCGCGCCGCAGGCATTCATGTGGCCAGCCCGATGACGGACGCCCGGCGGTCTCGCCCCGCCCACCCCCGCGAAATCCCACCCCTGCCCAGCCACGGCCCTCCCTGGCCCCGCTCCACCAGCCCAGCTGTCTGATACGGGGGCTCCCGCCAGGGCTGGGGGACGGGGGGGGGGGCAGGATTGGCAGCATTTTGCCCAGGCGGGCAGGCACAAGGAGGAGGGAGGGTCTGCCAAGCACCCCCAGGGGGGGTGGGGGTACAGGGAAGTACAGTGGGGTAAAATACACCGCTGACTGTAAATTAGCTCCACAAACCATGAAGACTCTAAAAAGTCTCTCAATGTGTAGCTTTTACAGTGCAACTGTTCATATTGTTTTTAGGTTTTGCATTATAGACGCCCTATAACATACCCTTTAACTCCACCCCCCCCCCCCCCATTTTTCAACACCCCTCCACTCTTGGGCAACATGTGTGCAGGAAACTGCCAAATTCAAATGATTTCCCAAAAACTTTCCTAAAGATCACAATCTAGAGAAAAGCATAGAAGTGCAACAGTTCTTACAGCTGAGTGAATAAAATTAAAATAATCACTGTCACGGCTTTGCAATCAAACATCCCCCAAGTATAAATTCTGAGAAAAGGACAGCCAAAAAAATGAAAAAAAAAAGAGAAACGGTGAAAGAAAGCAAGCCGCTGCGAGGTCTGTGGCCTCCACTTCAGGCCTCGATGCAGAGTTTCCATGGAGACATATAGAGACAAACGGCCCAGCAAGGTTACCAGCCTGGTTAAGCCTTAAGGTATTTGCTTTTTCTGCAGAGCCTGTTGCTTAATGACATGCAGGTCAAACTCTGCTGCCTTCGCGGCTCTGAGAAACTCTGAGGTCCAAAGTTAACAGGCAGATGACGGTTTGCCTGCCTCAGTGTGTGGAGAAAAGAAACCCTGCACCACGAAATTCAGTCCACAATGTGGAGGGGGAACGAGGGGGGGGGCGGAGAGGGGGATCAATAAAATAGGCAAACGAACTGGAAGGGAGCTGCTCTAAATGGATTAGAGCGGGAAAAGTGTTCGATAGGTTATGACTTTGCGCGAGGCAGTCACTGCAGGCACTCAGCATACTAATCAGCCCACTGCACACTTAAAAACCCTAACCCAGCGCAAGGCTCGGAGGCTAGCAGCACCGCTGAGTCGAGCCCACACCGCAAATCTGCGGGACCTCGAGGTAACTCTTCTCCCTCTGAACGCGGAACTGACTCGTAATGCTTCACATGCTTCGGTCTCCACACCGTATAAAATCGGACAAACCCAAAAATGAAACGGTGAGGAGGACTGAGGAGGACAGCAGGTCCGTTTGCGTAGCGAGAGAGGAGATAAGGAACGTCAGGCCTGGACGAGTTCATCCGAACACTTTCAGGGGCAGAATAACATTCTCCTCTGGCTGAAGCCATGGCGGAGCCCAATGGCAGGGGCAAGTTCTCAGCGAACTCTCGGTTTAAACGACTAACCTCAACCGTCAAAGCACATCATGGCAGAATCGGGACCAACGCGGCGTAAAAAAATAACAGCTTTGGCTGTCCCACAGAGGCCACAGGCACACCGTTTATTGGCTGCTGAGCGGAGTCACAGAGGACAGTCACTGACGCAGGCGCTGACGAACTCCGTTTTGCGCACAGCGCCCGGGAGGGGGGGGGGTTAGGAGAAGGGAGCCAGCGCCACGGCTCTAGGCCTCGGGGCTCAATTCGATTACACAGGGTTTCAGTGAGGTAACACAAGCCCATTCAGGCTATTGAATTACGCTCCTCTACACTCCAGCAAATGCTGTCCGAAGTGTACAAACCCATGTTAATAATCAGAGGTCGTTCCACAGTAAAGCTACCAGGTACAGCATGTCGGATGGAGGGGGTATCGGGGAGGGTGCACCAAACACTCAGCCTGTTGTAATTCTTAATTCCGCTGGCATGGCTGAGGGTTTCTCTAACCCTCAACCCCTCCACATTACACGAAAAAAAAAAGGCCACAGAAAAATGTCATGTGAGCACGCCGATGACCATCTGCAAAGGCTGCAGAGAACTCAGCAGTGACAGGCTAGGGTGAGGCTGTCCCAGCCACACGAAAGCTGCCACGAACAGGAGGCTTGGGCAATCGCCGAAAAACCGAAAAAAACAGGAGAGAGGTCAACAAGCACCCTGCACCACACCCTGGGTGCGTGACGGTCCCCTCCCCCCACCCTAGTTCAGTCACCTCCCCACTGTATCTCCACAGGCTCTGGGAGACCGGACAGTGGAGCAGCTGTTGGTGCGCGGGGGGATGTGGGGGGGGGGCAGGGGTTGCGTGAAGAGGGCCTGCTCTTTTTGGCTCTTTCCCTGCTGGAATCTGTGCTTAGTCATCGGCCTCGGCCGTAACCCCGAGGTTAGGCCATCTCCCCTCCCCTGGAGACTTATCCGCAGCCAGCTGGAAAACTAGGTGCAGGCAGCCCCACACACACCATGCAGGACTCCACCGATAGCACAGCCTGGCCTGGCCCGGTTTGGCCCAGCCCGCCGGGCCCCACACAAACAGCCTGGCCAGCAAAGGCCACCTCTCTGCTGACTTCTATTTTTTTCCTATCAGGAACACAGCGAAAAAAAAAAAAGCAGAGACTAAGTGCGGCTGGATGTTCTTTTGTTAAGAGCAGTCTGAAACTTCCATGCATTCTTCCTGTGAGACCGTGGGTCCACAAGGGAAGTATGAGAAACCGCTTTGAAAGGAATCCTGAAAGCAAGCGGAGATATGCGGAGGTATGCGTTACACAGTGAAACCGAGGGCACGCACACTCTACCCGCGTGAAACCTGGAACTCGTCCTTCTCTCCAAAAGTTTCTCAGAAGGTAAAAAATTAATCTGACATGCAATCAATTTATTATTCTTTTTTTTCCACACAGTTCCTCAGCTTGTAATTGATGTTTGGAGGGCACCACACTGGCAATAAAAAAGTGCCAATTAACACAGCCATTGAGCCTTAAACCCTCTGGAGGAGTTCTTGGAAAAACGCTGGAATCTTTAAGAGGTGAGGAATGAATGCAAAGTCAATCCGGTAAGAGGGAGCGGCGAGTGCCCTGGGGAGGGCTGCTAATTTGGCCCCATCAATGTCAGACGAGGAAAGAAAGTAATGACTCGGGCTGGGCCGCATCAAACACCCGTCAGGGTCGCTCCCGACAGCCTCAGAGCTCCGTCTGGGTGGGGAGTCAGTGGGACAGCCCCCGCTTCCAGACACCGCCTCCCTGGGGTGGGGGGGAAGGTGGTGGGTGGAATTGGAATCAGCCCAGAGGGCAGACAATGAAAAAGGTCAAGTGACTTCGCGACCTCTCCGCTGACCCAGACAGCCAGGGGTCATGACCCCCAGGTAGCCAAACCCCCCACCCACCCCACACACACAAGAGCCGCCAGCCTCCCTGCGTGTCGGGGCCTGACACCGGTTTGTTTTCACAGATCTGTTTTGGTCAATTAAACCTCGACCACGACACGCACACCGCACCACCTCACAGGAGCGCCCCACCCCCCGCCCTGACACGGGGGCCAGGAGCTAAGGCCGCCCCTCGTAAAACAAGACTCTTAACATGGCAGAACAAATTAGGAGCCATCCATCCGAGGCCAGGAGGGATGTCAGGACCATAAAACACTGCTCGCTAGCCCACGAGAGCCGCGAGAACGGAGGAAGGAGACAGTGCTCGTCGTGGGTCACCTTTTCTCATCTCTGCAGTTCAGACTCGCCATTCTACAGAGCCAGGGAAATGACACTGTTTCCCTCTGCACCTACTAATGCTGTGCTTATGAAATTCCTAATCTTATTTAAAGGGTAAGCAGGCAAGTTTGGAATATGCATCTTTTGTCGCTTTCGTTTTTTTTTTTTGAATGTTTTTTTGCATGTCATATTTTAAAGCAAAATATAAGACTGGTCAGAAATTTGACACGAACAACCCTGAACAGATAATGGTTAGCAGATTTTTTTAAATAACAGTAAAACCGCTCTGAAATCATCATCTAAACAGCCCTGGCTGAACCAGTGGAAAGGCGCATATCCTAGATTGCAGTGAGGCATTATTAAAAGGACAAAAATGAGCCGACAGAAAGGGGAAGCTAGAGGCATGAAAGGGTGTTGGTTTACTTCCACTTGGACATGTCACATTCATGGACGATTCTACTTTGTCACTCTAAACCAACCTGACAGGGAAGAGAGCCATCCAAGCGGAAAAAAACAGCTAATATCCATATCCATAAAGAAGATACTGTTCTGCAATATGTTTTCTATCAGAGACTGAAAAAAACTCTTCCAGCCCAATGGCTAGGAGTCACTACAGCTCCTTCTCAGGAGTCTACACCCAGCGGGCCCTGTGCTTCTAAAATACCTTTATGAGTTATGAAATGTAACCAGGGAACAGTGACGGTTTCTTTGCAGGTCCTAACTTGACTCGCACAGCAGCACGAGAACGTGGAATTTTGGGAAGACAGGTACATCGAGTACACTGTTATTGAGAGTTTTAACTGCAGAAGTCAAAGCATTTGGGGGAAAAGTAACATTAACCCAATTTAAATTGAGAAGAATTACCATTGTGTAGAAAATTTACAAAGGAGCTCCTGTTTCACTAGAGTCTGCCTGTCTAATGCATCTCAGTATGCCGTAGTGTGAGGAGTCGGACACTACAGTATTACAGTACAAAGGAAAGAAAATACTGTCTGGGCTTGGAAGAGACTGTACGGCTAGTTTCAAGCCCGTGACAAATAACGTGAGAGTAGACACTGAAGCCATTTTTCTCTCCTCAATGGGCGATGCTTCTATCGAAACGTCATTTTGGAGAAACAGGAGGGAGAGAGTTGAATGGCTAACGCTCGCCTCCTTGGCAAAGACCAACAGAAAGTCAGCGTTTTCGATGGTTCCCTAACCCTCCCCAGTCTGAGAGGCAGCCACTCCCCACTGACCCCCCAGCTGACGAGCATTCATCAAGACGTGCACATGGGCATCGCGGCTCCGCCCACACCGGCTGGAGCCGGGCCCCACCCCCTGGCCACTCCAGACAGCAACATTACCCTGACTCTGCAGGGCAACCAAAAAAGCTTTCCGGGGCTACCGTGTGAAAGCCAGCATTTTTAACACAATCTTTTCTCTGAGGATTGAAAAAATTTAAATCTTAAATACCAGAGAACAAGCCTCTTTTCTATTATGACACTGACAATAAAAAAGCTTGTTTATCTCACACTGTAATGGTGTCCGGTGGCTTTACACAGGGCAGTAGAAGTTAAAACGGCTGAAATGTGCAGACCGCCATATTTTCTTTTTTTAACAGGAGCAGGGATTTTGAGCAGTGACCAGTTCAAACACTGGGAAACCCACGGGCAGCCGTCATTCACCAAAAAAAGCCACCAATATCGACGCGGGAAAGGGATGTTAAACGGCACCCGCTCCACTCCATCCGCACTATACCGATTCGTTAGCCATCTGCTGAAAAAATTCTACTCTGCACCTTTTGGAGAAGTAGCAGTTGGGCTGGTTCGTGTGTGTGTGCGTGTGTGTGTGCGTGTGTGTGTGTGTGTGTATTTGTTTGTTTTTTTTCATGCGATTTCAGAGGAACAAAGCGCGTGGCGGCCCCCATTCTGCTACTGTCAGAAACTTTCCAACGTGCCCACCGCAATGCGGATGCCAACCAACGAATCAAAGGCACGCTGCGTGAGGACAAAGAGGGTTTGATGCCAACCTCCGTACCACTAACAACCATTACTGGCACCAAGCGGCTTCCCTGCCTCTCTCCTGGCGAACGCCAACAAAATGGCGCCATTCTGTGAGCTAGCACAAAGTGGCCGCATTGTCTGGGGATGGGCACTTGCAACTGAATGCAAAACGCACCCCCCCCCATCCCCCCCCCTTTTGCTTGTTGTTTGGTTGTTTGGTCCCCCCCCCCCCCAACCACCACCACCCCTCCCATTCCTAAGGAGAGTCCTCCTTCATAGTGTAATAATGCCCTTAAACGATTGCACTGCTAGTGCCTGTCCATGCCTCTAATGGATGCCCTACTGATGTTATCTGTACCAGGCAACATCAAAAAAAAAAAAGCCGGTCACTATCTCGTGCAAAATCTTCAGCAGGAGCTTGTTCTGCATATTCTGAGGTATGTCTCAGACAGAAAATAATCCAGTAAGAGGATTTGCCGGTTCGAGGAGATGGTGCACAAACATAAAGATGTTTTTAACCTGAGTAAAAAAAAACGACTGTGAGTTCTCACAGCTGTATTATTACAGAGAAACGCATGAAGTGCCCTCTCCCCGATTTGGCTCAGCCTGTTTTATGCATCACCAAGGATGGACAATTCACTATTTATTTTATTTTGCTGTTTTTCTTAACTGATCACTCTACTGTTGTTACCATCATGGCTATAAAAAAACCGTGTGGTCTTCTTTAAATAAATAGGGAAAAAACTGGAGAAACTCATAAATACCATCTGATTTAAACACGGACCTTTTGCTTTGTTGGCTGATTGAGGTGCAATTTGTAATAATAATATGAGAATACACTTATGAAGCACTTTTCACGATCCCAGAGACAGTGTATTTTTCCTTTCAGATCTTTTTCCAATTTTATTAAAATAATGTGGATTGATTTTTTTTTTACTTTATTGTATTTTATTTTATTTTGCAGGCAAAACACAGGACAACAAGCTACATTTGAGCGGAGGCACAAGATGGGCCCGGAACGGATCTGAGAGGGCAACGCAGACGCCAACCAACCAATCAGCAGCACCCTGCAAAGAAACAAAGGGGGTCTGATGCCAGCCTAGATGCCAGTGGCAACCATTATTGTCACTTTGCGGAGCTTTCCCTGGCACTTCACAAACACAAAATGGAGGTTTGCAGTTTGGTGATCACAAGCTTTGTAGACCTTTATCCCTCTGCTACAGTCGTTCGCTGTTCTCGCCTGTTTCACAAAGACGCTACTGCGGGCGTATTTACCCTATTTGATTTCTTAAAAAAAAACAGGTAATAAAATAAAACGGAATTTATATGAAGCGTTTAAATATGTGCCAGCTTTAGGCATGTAGAAAGACAAAAACTCATTTTGTGGTGTTTTTCTAAATCCAAATATATAAAATAAACCTGAGAGATTTCTCAGGTAGCACAGCATTTCAATTCAGAATGATTTTCATATTTATAAAAAGCACATCAAAAATAATACTTGCATGAAAAACAATTGTATAAAATGACACTGAATTAAACATGCACTGCAAAATTCACATATATGCTGACATTACTACAAATGTAGGCCCAATGTCACTTCTGCATCATATCACATTCATATCTGTGTGATGAAAAAAGTCTCCCCAAAGGCAAGCAGGGAAATACAATGCTTCTATACATCTCATATGAGGAGCACAAACATATGCATACAGTATGTACATCTGCAAAAAAATATTTATGGTGATCTTCTTTAGTTCATTATTTATTTATAAATTTCCCCAGCAAACTTAATTCATCTCTAAACCACAAAGGCCTGCTTCCTGCTATTCTATTAACACACTTAAAAACCACAAGAACACTTCATACTGAAATGTCAATTGTTGTAATTGAATAAATTCTAACAAAATGATGCTTAATATCAAAAATTATTTTTTTTTACTTGTTGCGTTTCTCATGATAAATCTATTAGGATAATTTTTCAGCCTTGAACGCTCCTCGGAAAGGTGAGACGCAGTGAGGAGAGCCGTGGAAATATGCGGACACACTGCAGCTCCATGCTGAGGCCCCGTTTTCCCTGCTGCAGGCTTGAATATCCATGCACACCAAGACTGGCACAGCTCACGCTACGCACCCAGAGCTAGCAGACGGCCTCGGACACACCGGCCTCCTTGCTACAGCCAGACAGAAAAGATACCGACCTGCACCCACCAGGACGAACACAGCTTACAGAATCTGCACTGCAGGTCCAAGAATTGCCCATCATTATTTATAATGTAACGTCTAGCGCAAGAAGAAATATCTGATCCACAGCCACACTTTTTCTACCTTAACCTTACACCCTTCCACCTTAAAATCATGCACAACTGCCTATACCAGATGCAGCCATTACAAGAGACACTGATGCAATACAAAAACTTTTGTCCAAAAATTTCAATTTCAATTTTTTTTTTTTTGCAAGATTCAGCACAGACACAAACCAATTTCCTAACCTCCTCCAACTGGTTCTTCAGAATATTATTTATCAGACTGTGTCTACTTCTTTTCCAGATCTTTTCCAGCTTTGCTTGACTGGTGTCATTAGCTTGACTTTAGAGTTTAGCAGCTGAAGCGGTACCGTAGAAACGGTATTTGAAATCACGCCCATGGTACTTTGTGTGCCCTTGTGTTTCCTACTGTTTGTCTTTCTCACTATACAGATAGCATTCCATGGAAGCAAACATCATAATTTCAAGCCTGCAAACACGCAGCAATATAAAAAACCATGTTGCCCAATGCATATGTGTATTTACATACTGTTACGTTTTAAGATAAGCACTTCTTACAGCTGTAAAAATTGTCACGTTCAAAAAAAAACGTAAAGAAGTACATTTACAACTCTTGAAATTGTCAGAACATCTTTAATTACGTGCTCGTAAATTCACTTGAATGATGCTAATTCTACAAAAAAATTCTTCATTTTGAAGAACTGAATTGCAATGATTTGAACTGACGGGCAAAAATCAGAATGAGAGACTGGCTGCTCTCCCCTGTAGGAGGAGAAACACCCCAAAGGTTAGCCTGCCGAAAGCATCCCACCCCATTCCACTCCACTCAGTGCACCTACCTGGGTCCTGGACATAGTACGCTAGAAACAAGTCCAGCTCCTTGACCGATACTGTTATGTGGTGCGGCTGGACACAAAGTGCTGGATTTGTGCAGTGCGGGGACTTGACGAGCCGCTCGCCGTCCGTACTTTCCAAAGGGATCCCCTTAAAGAGGATGACCATCACCAGGTCCAGGCGCCACACTTTGTCGGCCTGCCTCAGGCAGTCGATCCTGCGGATCTTGCCCTTCTGGTCGGGGTTGGAGAGCACGCAGCACGGGTGCTTCTTGCCCGTGACGCTGAGCACGAAGTCCTCGCGGTACTCCTGCCGGATGTCCTTGCGGAGCTTGGCCAGCAGCCGGGACGCCCACTTCTGCTTGATCTCGGGCTTCTCGCTCAGCAGCTCGTCCTTGACCGCCCGCTCCTCGTCCTTGGACATCCGCTTCTCGTGCTTCTTGAAGTACTTGCGCTTCCGCGCCTGCAGGTTGAACCAGGTGTAGGCGATCGCGCGGACGTGTGGGAGAAGTGCCTCGATGAACGGATGAAACTCATCCTGCAGTATCAAAGGAAAGGAGAAAAAAAACCATAAAGAAGGCGAGAGACAAAGAGAGAGAAAAAAAAAGTTAACAGGAACAGCCATGTAGCAGAAGTGACCTCTTGGCAATGGTTCTACTCCAATTAGACCACTGCTATCTAAGCCAAAATGGAAACAAACAGTACTATATAACATTAAATAAATAGAAGTTAAACCGCAAAAAAGCATTTAGGTGATAAACAACACCACACAAAGTAACCCCACCATTATGGTGTTTTTCAATTGGGCAATTGGAACTGTAATGCCCTGTGAATGACTGAGTATTCAGTGAATAAGCCACGCTAACAAACACTGTTTTGCCTCACATTTTACAGAAATAATTTAAAAAAAAAAAAAAGAAGTATCAATTTGCCACAAAGTTGAGCAGCTGAGGTGTTGTGTCAGCCTTCATGTACCATCTCAAAGACGGCTGCAGGTATCACTGGGAAACGGTAGTGCAAGTGCTCACACATGAAGCGGCGGGCACAGCGTATCTCCGCTGTTTGCACCACACCAGCACACAAAGAATACGTGTTCGGAAAGCAGCGCGTCCTTCTTACTTTTTTTTTTTTTTTTTTTTTTGTCGAGCATGCTCTGAGCAAACGCCTGCAGCTGGCCCGCGAAGCATGCGCCCTCACTCTTTAATCCAATGTTTCTTATCAAGCCATCCTGCATTCCTGCGCCGGGGCACCCCCGTCCTGGCAGAGGGAACCAGGGTGCAGAAAACGCCTCGCCACCACCCGCCGCAAACGCTCACCGCTCCGCAAACCCACACCTGGATTCAGGTGAGAACGCAGCGGAGGGCTCTGAAAAGGCCTACGTTTCCAAACTGGAATTCAAAGCCCCTTGGAGTTGGATTTTTTTTATACTGATCACAGACACATGCCATTTAGTCAAACCCCACGAAAATCGACCCAAAACAGACAGAGAAAATTAGGCAACTCGACGTAAATGAAGTGTTCTTTGTGCCATGGAACTCTGTGGCAAAGATGGCATTAAAAAGCACGCTACTGAGCAGACATTCAATTAGTTTTATCTTAGGGCCAGTTTGTTTATTTTTAAAATATATGTATAGATGTATTGCACATATAAAAATAGGTGTATTTTTAGCTACACTATGACTGACTTACATCATTAGCATCTATGTGCAGTGTTCATGATCAGGAGCCAAATTTTCACCCAAACAGAAATGTTGTTGATACTGTATCGATCGATCTCTCCCCCGATGTACCCGTGAATACAGCTTTAACGGTGAAATACAGAAGTTGTCTTGGCCAAGTAAATAGGTTTGAGAAGGGAAACAAAAAAATTGTATTACTTGTCAACACACTAAAAATTCACAAGTTCCTACAGTTCCTACGATATTTCCTACGCTATATTTTGTATGAGAAAATGATGAAACCAAATTCAGCTCAACATCTGAACAAGTTTTCTAAGCTTACATGACATTTTTTTAATTGCTAGAATTTAATGTGTAATCTAAAGACAGACGGAAATAGGAAATACCGCCAAAATTCAGCAGTAAATTGTATGTTATGAATTAAATAAGAGTGAAATATCTCAGCAAAAACAAAAGCATTATCTTCTAAAGCATTGGCTCTGATCACAGTCGGGTAAATTGCATGAAATCAGCATACGCTCTGTTTTTTCCATTCATTTTCAATGCTAAGCAAACAGTTGTAAATGAGTTATTTTACATAGGCCAGTGTAGGGTTAAACCACATATTGTGCTTTGTGCAGGAAGGCAGCAGTGCTTTGGGAAACCACAGTCAGTGATATGCTCCCTATCTCTACCCCTCTGACAGCCAAGCCAAAGAGTGCACTGTGCCGGGAAAGCACAAGCTTTCATTGAGAATTCTACACAAAGTACTTGTGTTGTGGCCCTACAAGCCTAGATTTTAACAGGGAAATAATATAATTTTCTGGTGCAAAAAATGCTCATTCCAAAATATTAATAAATTAATTTAAAATAACTTTCTCAAGCATGCATGATTGAGCATGATTACAGGCAGACAATAGGTAACATAAAGCTAATCAATGTAGTACTGTTACCTTTTTAGCAAATCATAAAATAACAAGATGAAATCAATATTAGTAATAAAGCAAAACATTCAATTTACAGATGTTCACTTGGGCTACTGTTTACTGCATCAGTAAAGTTAACTATTTTTTTATTCCGTCACATGTATGAACAGGCATGTACAGGCACGAACCAAACACAATATATATATATATATATATATATATATATATATACACACATGTATATATATATATATATATATATATATATATATATATATATATACAGGATAGCTCTCACTGTTATTTATTTTAGATCATGTATGTAAGAAATGCCACAGTAGTCCAAGTATACTAACTAAACTAAAATTATTATAAAACATTATACATACAGAGAAAGCATAATGTTAGCACTCATATATATATATATATATATATACACTGTATATATGTATGTGTGTATGTTGTGTGCATGTGCATTAGGAGTATGCTTCTGGTCTCAGGAATTCAATTGTTGAACATGCCCACTTAAATTCTCTAACCGTATAATTTTCCTTTGCACAAACTAAAGCATATCTCAGGAAATTCGGATGCCAAACAAAATATAAACAGTAAAATTGTGTCAGCCAAAAAGCTAAAGGACTCTGTCCAACCATTGAACAAGCCTTATCGTTGTTTTCATCTTCATTCAAATAAATGAGTGCCTCCTCTTTAGTGCTTACATAGACTTCTTTATAAAAGCACATTTTAGAAATTATTTAGTTTCACAGCGTAATCATGCGCTATTTAAATTGAAATATTCCTTTTAAAATGGCCTGGAAAGTCAGATTTTTCACCAGTAGACTCTCATCTTCCCGACAAACCGGCTTTTTCTGAAGTCCGCTTGTATTAAAGTCTGACCTCAAATTATGTTATTCCAAAGCAAACTGTGCAATACAACACGATACAGTTTTTCCTCTGTGAATTTTGAAAAGTATGGTTTTGATGCACAGGACTGAAGGAGACAGCAATAAACTCCTTTCGATGTACAAATCAAACACAAGAGAATACTTAGGTGCGCGTTTGGATACAGACGCATTTTTCTTCTGACTACATGATTTCATTTCTGAACTCAATAAAAATACAGAGTAACATTTTAGCTCAACGCAAAACTAACGACATTTAATACAACCATTTATCTAACTGATCTCCTATTGCGCTCTTCTTTTCAAACCTCGTCTGTTCCTTAAGATACTTATCAAAATAAGGCTACATAAGTTTAAGATAAATTTTTACAGCCGTCTGCATTGCAAACTGTCCGACAGAATGTCGTTCCAGAGGCATGCGCAGCATCTAAGGATCATGCGACCAGTCAAAACAAGGAAGAACAGAAAAGTATATACCTGTGTTAGACAAATTGGAGAATACATCATGACCCTGTTTAACAAAAAAAGTTACTTCACTCCGCCGCGAAAGTCCCTGCGAGTATCAGGTGGATTGATTTTATCGATTCATTCTTCCTCGTCCATGCGGCGAGCGCGGATATGCAGATCTGGTCGCATTAAAAGCAAGGCTTATCCAAGGGTGTCAAACAACTTCGCAGATCCAACCCTTAGCATTAAACTCTGCAGGCAGCTATACGTCTAATTTTAATCGAAAATAACGTCATTAAGTCCGGCTGCATCCACAGCGACTCTGCAGCTCCTCAAACTGAGGGAGGAAGGCGAAAAATACTGCGACCGGAATCTAAGATGAAGCAAGTCTCAGACCGGGAGGGGGGGTCGTTCGAAAAGTGTATTATAAAAAGTTGAAGGCGCCAAATTTCTGATCCCGTGTTTGCTTTTCTAACTTGATATAATATCGACCGGTAACACCCTCCTGGCTGCTCGATCCCAACAAATCAGTCTCAGGTTTTTTTTATTTAATTACACAGTAATACTCCTCCTCTTCCAGCAAGCGCATTCCGTTTTCACCAGCCTACTTTCACTGCTATTTCAGAAACCACAGCAGAAAAAAAAAACCGATTTCTTTCCCTTTTCGCGTTAAGTTATGATTTTATGATCCGGAGATTCGTGGACCTGCACCCCACTCGAATAGGCTGAAATGGAAAATTCCCTCATACTGCGCTGAGCTGGAGGGCCTCATTCGAACTTGAACTTGAACTCGCAGCGCTATTGTGCATAACTTCCTCGAGCCGTCCCATTACAGAGCGGGGCCGGATTGTTAGCGTGCAGATTTACACAGCCTTACCGCGTTACTTTCAATAACTCGAGGATATTCGCACCTTTTATCTACTAGGCACACACCACTGTGTCCACTTTTTTTAAAACAAGCAAAAAAAAAAAACACACACACACACACACACAAATGATGGCGCACAGTGGTCTCAACGTGTAGCAATACACCAACGACATATCAGTCATTTCAACTGTGCAGCCTGAGATGGAAAGACGCGCAAACTCATTTATTTCACGAAAACCAGCATCTTAAGTCCTTACATTAAAAAACATAATCACCGCACAGCGCTACGCATAGCCTTTCTACAGAAATTCGACTCAAGGATTCACGCGTCGAATACATTAGAAAGCAGATCGTGAGTCATGCGGCGATTCACGTGCTGTGGTGTTCACTGATACCAATTGAACGAAACCTTGCGTTTGTCGCTCATCTGTCGCTATTTTGCTGCAAACCCGTTACATGTGGGTTCATCTAAAGGCAATGAAGGTCGCGCACAGCCTATTACGTGTAGTTGGTGTCGCTGCGATCAAGCATTAAGACACGCTGTGTCTTCAGATAAGAACTGCTCTCATCTTAGATGTAATCCTTTCGTTAACTTGTCTTAATTTGTGCACTCCCAAGAAAGTTAGGACACATCACAATAAATTGTATGTCTAATCAACCATATAAACAGTATTATGTTCGATTAAGGCTGATTCAAATATTATTGGTGGTTAAAATGACATCTTCATATCTCAGCAACGGTACATACTGTTAAACCAAATACAACAAAAATAAAAAATGTGAAATTCTGCAAGAGATAATATAAATATCAAAGGCTATTTCAATTAGTCGAATATTAAGAAATGTATTGTGCCGAATAAACACTGATCTGAAAACGTTACTTCATTGTAATCCCATGCTATTCATACATAATCGCTGTGGAGACAGGCCTTTATGTTAAACACGGGCTCATTTCAAGAAGTCATGCTTGTGGATAAGTCACCTATATGACAGAAAAGTGTCGCCGTTTATGCTTCTAGTCAAACAACCCAAATTAAATATCTAAGCTGTCAGTAATAGGGCCTATATGTATTGACAGTTGCAAAATGTTACACCATATACGCTGAGTACGAGTGCAACCCGTAAAGCAAAGAAAGTCTTACGGAGTGAACTGCAGCTGGACAAAACGTAGACTTCTTTAACATTTGGCGCATTTGGCAACCGTACTGTAAAACTGTGTGATCATTCGTCCCAAATTCAACTGCAGTCCTGAAAGTAGGAGGAGAAGACAGTCTGTTCCTGAGACTAATAATAATTCACATCACGCCACATCGGCATCTTGTGTCAAAGTCGAATCTGCTTCCCCACCCCCTCGACCCGAGACTTGCCAAGTGTTCACACACCGCGCGCTACTACAACTTTATGGAAGGCGCATCGCCTGCATTTTGAAAGAGTGCTGCAGGGAGGCGGGGGCGGTGAATGGAACAGAACGGCGTAAAACGATATTTGAAAACCTCTTAGCAGAACTATGTATAGCCCTGCTATGTTGTTCGCTATCTTGTAAACTAGCTACAGTGCGTGATTTCGGGAATGTCCTGAAAAGATCTGGTCCGATGTATAAAGGGAAATGCAGCTTGCAGTTACACACCGCAGTCTACAGAAGCCATTGAAATAAAGACGCATGTATGTAGACGAAATTACCACAAAGCGCACAACAGTATCGGTTACCGAATTCGGTAATGGTCACGTTAAGGATTGCAAGGGCAATGAACATATGCATGTTGTTTCAAATCAGCGGCAAAACGTGGTTAATGTAATTTAAAATATACTGTCGCACACATGTCACTGAAATTTGAGGGCAAACATAAAACTTCCCAGCATACCCACAGCCTCGCATCATAATCTGAAGTTCGTTGCCAGAAAAGGGCAAAAAAAAAAGTTAGCTAGCGCAGGAAATGTGCCAAGTGCAGCACTTTTTTGGCGCTAGCTCCACCGCCGACTTCTGACATATTACTGTGACCCACATACAAAAGCTGCCAATACAAAACATAAACAATCGAATATCTCCTGCCGTTCTCTTACAGTGAGCACACGTGAAGCTCTATTCCCACTTACGTCAAACACATAGGTGATCATTCACAAGAGGACCACAGAAACGTGAATGCAATACAGTAACAGTTGTATAATAATTGAAAATTAAAATATATTCCATGTTCACGTACCATTGCACTGTATTGCATGAATTTATACGGGGATCCTGGAATCTGAGTGAAACAGAAGCCGGTACCTTCACATTTCTCAAGTTCAGATTTGTGCTTTCTTAGTTCTTTTTTTTTCTCTCCTAGAAGTGCTTTAAAAAAATAACACCGGAAGAGAATTCTTGGCAGAAAGGCGGCAAAGTCAAGGCAAGAGAGCACCTCGGAATTTTTTTTTTTTTTTTTAATCTTCCTTCCTCTTTCAGATAGAGTTTTGGAGAGGTTTTGGGTTGTTGAGTTGAACGCGATCCAGAAGAGGCAGAGTTTTTTGGAACTGGGCAGGTCTGCGCCTTTTCTTTCTCTGTCTGGCTGTCGTCGCTGCTGCTTGCAGGAGACAGAGGGAGCTGCGCACTTGGACGGGATTGCTGGCGTCCCATTGGCGGAGGGAGCTGCGGCCCTCAGGACTCGCTGCCTTCAGCCCCGCACTTCCGCTCGGCAGGCGCAGCTTCTTCATTTGCATATTAACAGGGCCCTTAGCCTATCACAAAGCGAGACTGGCCGCAGCCGAAACGCGCAGAGCCAGACAGGTCAAAGACCCTAAAGCACCTTTTAAACCGGGAATCCAAAGGCGTAATGAGTTCAAAGGAAAAAACCAAAACAAAGATTTATATATGCAACCGCAAAATGATCTTGTACGCATGAATATTTAAAGCGCAGCAAAGCATAATTGCTTCATTCATCTCAGAATTATTTTAATTTCAGTGTAAGAATGTGGAATAAGATTTTTAGGAGAAACGGAAATACAGTAGTTGCGAATCATGTGTTTGAACCTTCTGTAATTCCGGTCTGAAGTGTGAATGAACTACTGCAATAAAATGTGTAATTCCTTGTATTTTTTCTGTAAATTATTTTGGTCAGTGTAGCTTTTTATTTATAATAAAGGAATCATAGACCCCCCCTGACGCACTGTCTTGACCGTAAGGAATCAAAACTGTGACATGGAACAACATCATATTGCCTGACCCAAGGCTGAATTATAGCTGTACGTTTAAACAAATCTTCTTTAATTTGAGTTTGCCATGAGAAACAAAGGCTCCGGTGCTCTGGTTCAGTCTGCTCACTTGGGCTAAATTGGGCACGTGAGCTAGCTGGCAGCACCGGGCCCGAGACACAAAGCTCCGAGGCTGCGTTGCTAACAAGATAAATGACCATGATGGAGCCGATGGAGGTAGGTTTTGTGCATACTTACATACCTTTAACTTGATTTGGGAAAATTTGGAAATAATGCAGTCCTGTCTTAAGCAATATTACAAACAGTGATTTTATTTGAAAAGGGATAATTCCATAATTCAACTCCAAAATACACAGATAGAGCTAAGAGCTAAAACAAGTTTTGAAAAGGTTAAACAGCCCTTCAGATGTTCAATGCATAAAAAGAGTTTGTTTTCTTGAAAAGGTCTATCACTGATGGAATTGGTTCTACTCACAAGTCAGGCGTTCTGTGTGTGTGTGTGTGTGTGTGTGTGTGTGTGTGTGTGTGTACACTAGCTCACTGGTTTTATTTTAACCACATCAACTGTTTCTTCACTTATTTTAATCATTTCTTGCTAAATCTCACAAAAGGACATTCACAGTGGTTTACGATTAATTGCTTAAGAAAAAAATTAAACAAGGCCAGGAAGAATTTTTGTAGTGCTTTGTTCTAGCAAATTGGAGGCAAATTGGAAGACATCCAAGTATATTAGTGTATAATCATTATTGTTACAACTGACCTGTAAATGTGTATATTTCAAATCATTTTGGTAAATTATAAAACATACTAATGATAATATAATCATATGAAACAGTGAATATATTATTTAAGGTAATTACTGAGGTGGTTTAGCAGCTCTGGTGATTATTCTAGCCCCAGATATCCGTGCTTGAACAATAGGCTTAATGGTAGCAAAAGCTTTATAACGTGATTCAGCTTCTTCATTATTTATGACGAATATTAACTTCCAAAACTAAAGGCTAAACACATTTTAGATTTTAGATTTCCGCATAGGCCTTAGAACTAAACCACCTTCTTAATAAGGAATTGGTAAAACCGCCTATCACGGAGAAATATGCTTATATTGTGCTCATATCTATCGATTGAAGATATTGACTATTGATTATATTAGTAAAGAAAAACATAATATTTACAGAATCCATGATTTATTACATTTTTTCTTTTTTCTAGTTCTGGTTGATCCCTCCCTCACACACACACGCATACCAACTCCCTTGACAGTGTGGCATGCCGAAAATTAAATAAAAATAGTAGTAGTGACTATTTCTTCCATGTGATTAGCGTCTGAATTATGACAGAATTTAATATCTTTGGGTCTTAGGTTTAACTCACATCGTTGTCCATGTCACTGACATCAGATGCATTTTAAATCTGTATGAAAGTACTACTGCTCTTTTCATTTTAGCGCACTCGGGCGTAGACAGGTGTGCTGCGATGTCTTACTTTACTCGAGTTCGCTTAATTTATGCGTGAAAAATTCCATCAGAACAAGGCGCTTACTAATTCATTACAATACGATAAAATTACAGAATACAAGCCCTTCATGTTTTTATGCTTGCGTGCTCAGCCTTTTTTTTCATGTGTACATAGCGAATCGCTGCGCGTCCAAGCTGCAGAACGAAGTAGCGTGGGCTTATGCAACCAGGATCAAGCAAGTCGGGAGGTGGAGTGCAGACCGAAATGAGGGAAGAGGAAAAGGGGGTAAAGTCCTGCAGGACGAACTTTCGAAGATCTCTGAGACGGAGAAGAAATGTCAAACAGTTACGTGTTAACATCAGGTGAGTTCTGAGTTGCGACCGCTCTGTCGACAGTTGCCCACGGTTAACCTGTGGCTCGGCAAAATGTGTATTTGCGGTTGAGAAGTTTCTTCGTCTCTTTGAAATTGTTACGTGTGCGCCTTTTATGCAGGGAACGACTTGTGTTAAGCATTGAACACGAACATGTTATTTCCCATTTTGTTTTATAATGTCTTTTCAAATTGGTTCTTTTATGGTTAGTATTCGATTCACATATATTGTTCAATGTAATAGTGATGAAAGTCGGAAAATTCTATATTACACTCCAGTCGTTTTGTTTCGACTTGTTTTACGAAACAAAGATCGAAGTCAAGGTTGCCTGTTTGACGTCTAGTTCAAAATTCAATGATTCGACCCTGAACTCATCTGTTGTGTCACAATTAACTAGTAGCAATAAAAATAAGCTCGTCGAAAGCTTGCAGATCAGTTTTGATCGTGTGGTACAGTATAAAGAGAGAAGGTAGGCACGTTTATCATGGCGTTATGTTTAGTTACGCTTTATATTTGCACGGGCCTCTTTATAGTTAGATTAAAACCGGTTTTTATTCCGTCGACCCATTCAATACATCAATGAAAAGCGGTCGTCTGACCGTAAGGACGCCGGCAAAATACATTTAATGTACGACATAAAAAAGTAAGCCAATACCCAATACTTTAAAGGACGGCACTTGTAACGTCTTTTAACGCCTGTTCCGGTAACCCGTACATGAGTTTTTTTTTTTATATCAGTGTATGTTGTCATTATGCAGTCGTTCAATTTTAAATGCAAATTATGTGGTCGCTCACAATGTGAAAACGTTTAACAAGAGTGGCTATTTCAGCGTTGAAGGATTTCTTAGTTTTTCTGTACCTGTAAGAGCATTGATTTTCTGTAATGTTTTCACACATTTTCTGTGCATGTACATTGATTCAGTGCACAGGTATACTAGGCTGATTACATTTAACATGCATCATAAAATTAATCGGCATCTGTTTTATCAGAATTTTTCCATGAATGAATTGACACCTGCCAGTTTTTATCCCAGATCAAACTGAGTGAGAACCAACTTAACTTTCCAGTCCGCATAGCACAAGCAAGCTAGAGCACGCTGCCGCAGACTGCGCAGGCTATAGGCATAGCTGGGAGTTCATATCAGAAAGAAAAATTTAAAGAAAAAAATTATATTAAAATTATAATAGTACCAAGAATACCAAATACAAGAAATGCAAAAAAAGAATAAAACGTGTTCGTGCACTCTACACATTGGGAGAGGTTTTATAGACCGTGGTTATGAAGTCCCAATGTGTTTGGTTGCAAAACGTCTTTCAAGATTACACGTAAGTATTAATAATGTGCTTATTTCAGTTTCACATGTAACCCAAGAAGAGCAGAGATAGTTGTTGAGTTCATTATTCGACATGTGAAAGGAACTTTATACATTTGTGTTGAAATGAAGACGTTTTCATAGAAATAGACTTGAGGCATTGTGAATAGACTGTGTAATACACTGGGGGTATTAACATTTATAATAATTATTAATATTATTAGTATTAATGCAGAAATTTGTTCCATACAATACGCCATACACTGTGACAGCTGTGGAGTGGCGTATTCTCCTGATGTTCTTTTAGAGTTAGAAATACAACCTAAGCAGAATATTTTCTAAAATACATTTCAGCCACATCTAAAAATTGGATTTTTTTTTTCAGTGTGATTTCTTAAAAAATGTAACCTGGAAGATATAAAAACACATAGGTTACTACTTCTGAAATGACTTAATGTAACCAGTTGTATGTAATGTAATCAATTGTATATGAGAAAATCATTTTTTGATCAGGCTTAATTTGAAGTTCATTTTTAAGATGAACAAATTTAAAGCTGAGCCATTAAAAACAATATCCATGGAGTAACTAAATCACAATTCTGGCATGAAGCTATTTCATAAGGCTTCTGCAGATTCCACTCCTAAAAGACTTCACTGCGGGTATCGGGAAAATCTGAATTTCTCACTGCAACACAGATGCAATACCTGGACTATAGTAACCAATCGATCAGCCCCAGCTGGTTTTCATCCATCATCTCCAGCTGAATGTCCAAGGCTGAGAAAAGCATAAGCCAAACCCCTAATAAAAATGCCACCGTGAATTAACCCAGTAACCACAGGCGCTGAATGAAAGTACATCAGTGACAGTTATCCTTGGTTCAGACATTTCGCAGAAGTGTAGCCTTTGCAGCTGCACACAGAACTCCAGGTAGGGTCTGTGGGGGGGTGTTTTTGCAGTGATCTTGTCTCTCTCTCTCTCGTCTGCATCTGAGTGTTGTCAGAGCGTTTCTTGCGCCACCTTTCATCATCCCCTCGGCCCTGAGGGAGGCCCACGTAATACGGACAGAGGCCTCCAGCCGGCGGCCGCTCCAGGCCTGGCCTCCCTCCGGCCGGGTACAGGGCCCCGAACCCCTGCGTCTGAGGCGGGGTCCTCGCCATCTGTGATGTCACCCCCGCTGCCAATAGCAGCCCTCCGAGGAGCGAGGCGGGCAGCCGCGGAGACGCCCCCCCCAACCTGCGCCTCTCCTCTCCTCTCCTCTCCCCATGAATTCGGGGAGCATTTGGAAGCCCTCTCCGCACCCAGTAGCGTAGCGACGGTGGCCAAACATGACAAAAAAGGGTGAACAAGTGACTCTCTGCCAGCGTGAGTTCAGCCAGCAGAACTGCAGTGATCAAAAAAAGCAAAGGTGGGGTCTGGAGCTGTAACACACTGACGAGAAACATTGTAACACAAGAGAAATAATTTACTGCTTAAATTTCACCCTCTCTGACCCCACCATGGCAGTGTAACCTTGCTCCACAAGTTCAGCTTTCTTGGCTACTTATCTCTGATTTTTCCCTCCAATGTTACATCATGTCTCTCCTAACAGCAAAAAAAATGTATTGGCACCTCAGGGTGAATTTAAAGTAATACTGTTGCTTGTATGTTTTATGTATCAAACACATGGCTTTTTTTTGAAGGAAAAGAAAACCCAAGCATGCTGCCAAATGTCCTCGCTGGTCGAGTCCAATAAAGACAGCGCCAAATCTCCATGTTCCACTAGAAGTGAGTGGGAAAAGATGGGGAAAGAAACGCACCCTGCCAAATTTTGCTCTCTGGCTTTGTATATATCCCCTCCCCTCCCTACTCTGTGTGTGTCCAATGTGTGTGGTGTGTGTCCGTGTGTGTGTGTGCTGTGTGTGTTGGGAAAGGTGGGGTATTATTTAGACAGAACAGTTCCATCTCTTCACTGGGATATCGTTTCATGCCAGAACATCAGTTGACCTCCACATATGCGTTACACACTGTCCACACCCACCAACTGCATGCTGCCTTCACACACACTATACGCTTATTACACCCTGTACACTGTACATTACACCCAGGAAATACTATGCACTCTCCACATTCACCGAATGTATGCTGATTTCACACCCACCACACACTCCCTACACACTGAGACTGCACACTACACCCTCTAAATACCACGCACTGTCCACACTCGCAGACTACAGGCTGTCTTCACACCCACTACACAATCATAAAACACTGTTCAGCATGTACGGCACACTGTCCATAAATGAACTACACACTGTTAAAAAACTGCCCTGCCTCTCACTACATACTTTACACTATATCCTTTTCATCACATTTATTTTTAATAATAATGACAAAATCATTTTTGTTTAGCTGAATAATTTAAATTTTGGACACTATTATTATTATCATTTCTTCTTATTATTATTTTTTTTTAATTTTGATTTTCACCCGTTTTCACTCATTTGGAATCACCAGTTAGCCAGCATGTCTCCCGCCCTACTGCGGAAAGCACATAGGCAAGCCACCTGCACTTGCCCCTCCCCCAATCTCGTTACCTGCAACGCCAGTGGCTGCCCCTGGCGCTGGTCACACACTGCAGAGGAGGTCCAGTGGTGATTGGAGGAGCGGTACGTCTCTCTCAGAAGATAGCCAGTAAAATATGGGTGCCTGGAGAGTTGCTAGGAGCCGCTGGCACAGGGGCAACCAAAAATGCCCTGGCAACAAAAGCCGACCCTACTATGTCAGGATGGAGCCAGGGGTGCCCTGCTGATGAGTTCCTGGCAGTTCCTGGTCAGCTAATGGCATTGAGTATGCTCACACCACAAACAATTGCACATTAGCGTTCAATAATACTGCGTACAGAATCTCTCACTGTATATAGTGGTTGATAAGACTGAAAACAGAAACCCTTTAGACTGTAGTGTTCAATAACACGGAATGCCTTTTTAAAGTTTTAAACCACTCAAACCGCTGCATTCGGTTGCTTTGCTGGCCAGATAATGAGGCAGAAAACTGATAAACTGAAACATAACAGATCTCTGTTGTGAAAAATATTGATCAGCCTTGGCAGCAGGTTGTCTTAATCTGATAGTAAGACATGGCTAGAGGACCGAGGCAGCGGCATCCACTGATCTGTGCAGTTTGCTGTTTTTCTTACGCTGTGTGCTTGATAGCGTCACAGTGATGGCAATGCCTTTGGCAAGGTTTGAGTTATAGATTATCACTAATTGACAGGGAACATAGAATTAACCCAAATGCACTATCCTCCCTATCAGCTATGGCTGCTCTTTATCAATATGATCTATAACAGGGAATATTACACAAAGCAAAACATTCACTGTATGATTTTTAAAGCTCGATATTCACATGCAATAAAAACACTAATTCAGATCTTTGTCAGATGATGTAATTTATGTTCTTAGAACAATTTTAGTCTAAAAGTAACTGTATTTATATATTAAAATTTTGTGACCACATTTTTAGGTCTTATTTTTCTATGGTGCTGGATTACTGGCTGATTAAATTAATGAAACTCAATGAATGAATGAAACCCAATACCAATCTATCCAGCCCAAGATGGGCAGGTTTTTTCAAGTAGCTTTTTTCGTGTAAGGAATTTAGCGTGCACTTGAATGTTCTGTTCTTTAAATCACCCCGTATAAGGGCATGTACCAAAAAGATAATTAATGTAAAAAAAATAATTATATAGAACTACAGTGCATTCTCGCCCACACTTTCACGTGTCACCAGTCAGTCACGACATGCCAGCAGTGTTCTGTCCCCAAAGAAACATCCGACACCTCGGTGCTTTGTTAGCGCACTTAGTGTATCAAATGATCCGCACACGAGTCCCCACGTGACTTCTATCGGAAAAACTCCGATTCATAGTTACTATGGCGGTTGGACAATTGGACATCATTATCAACTGTTTGTTGAGCTTGTTCGGGTTGTCATTACTGCAAGGTCAATAAATGGTAATTTTAGGGTCCTCCGCTCATTACACTGTGGAGTGAAGCTCCTGAGGTTGTTCTCGCTGTATTCCCCTAAACTATCCACAAGAGGGCGCTCCTTCTTTGTGGATAGAGCCATTCAGGAGGACGCAATAATAGTCTAGGCTTGAAGCCTCCGAAAAACTAATTTACAGCTACGATCGTAATTTAGCCTTGGTGTAAAATACAGCTAACTGGGTCTTAGGAGTGAAACTTCAGGGAGATTGGTAGCATACTTGTCATAATCTTGATTCAGGGGTATTATATTGTCATTACTGTTTGATGTGAAAACCCACAAATTTAACAGTGGGAATTCAGATGTATTATATCATAATTATAAATAGGCCTGATTAATCACATAACACCATGAATTTTTTTTCAGTCTGAGCGTTATAATCCAAATATTGGTGAAAGGTTCAAAAGCACATAAAACAATCAAAAACAGATTTATGGCAAATGGTGAAACTTCCTGGAGTCATATTAAATATTGCTGGAAAGGCCTGTTTATTACAAAATTATTTTGGGAAACGTTCAGGAAGAACAACTTCTCAAACCAGTCCATTATTCACTATTCGCTCAGGATGCTTGCACACATTTCTAGAGAAAGGGCATTCAGAGGGAAATGGCACTGGGAAGACGAGACGTACTGCTTTCCTGGAGAAAAAGCCCACTAAGATCAATTCCAGGTTTGGCATTTTGCGAATTCATAGGACAAGGTAGCGCAGAAGCGCTTCTGTTGCAGTTTTAAAATGTAGCCACTAGAGGGCACTTGAGGTCACGTTACGTGAATTCTACGACGTAGAAAATAATCAAAGGGCAAGAAAATAATCAAAACAAACGATAGCACCCCAAGAGTAAATGCTATGGCAAAATTTAAAATCGCGTCACGTCACAGCAAAATCACTGAAAACTGATGCCATTTATCATGAAAATTGATTCTTTCACCAAATCTGGATTTCACATCAGGGGAAAAAAAAACACAAACGTGCATTTTACAAGGATACCTATTCCAAGCATGCTATGTTGTTCAAATGATTCCATGAGCAGCAGCCCTCTGGACCCCTTTATTTGTTATTGCCAGGTCAGGCTCATATCTCACAGGCACAATGCACTGGAGTGCATCTCATCACCTGCAATAATATTACGTCATAAACTGTCTCACAGAACGCCAGGAAGCTTAGAGCTGGTCCAGAGTGCTACAGAGACTGTCACATCCAAGGTGCTCCTCAATAATGCAGACAACAGGGATACAGTACTTTACACAAATGTCTCCAGCAACAAAGCAGACACAAACAAAACTCAGAAGATCTTTTATCAAAATTATAGAAGAGGCTATAAAAAGCAGTAGAAGTGGGTCTTTATTCTGAAAATGAACGTGACATTGGTAAACTATAACAGGATAAATCGTTTTGGCCTGAACAGGACAAAAGAGAAACTGAAATATCAAATAATTTTCATATCGTGCTGAGACAATTTTCTAGAGTGACAGAGGAGGAAGCAGCATGACTAGGAAATACAAGGTCTTGGCTGCCAGGGGTACAGTTCTACCCCCTTTCTCCTCAGAGAAGTTTGCTTCAGCATGGAGGAATAATCCCCCTGACTTCAGTATGAGGATAGCACCCGTTTTTTTTCTTTAGAATTGTAGGTTCAAATGCAGACCTCTCTTAATGATCCCCGCAGGCTCGGCACCCCGAGAAAATACAGAGGGGTGCACTTGCAGTCCACAGGGGGGCACAAAATGTAAAAAAAAATCTTAAAAAATGTAATAAAAACTATGTAGACATCGGGACATTAGGAGACAACTGGGGGGTGCACTGAGGTCCATCTGGGGCTGCAATGCACCCGTAAGCACCCCCATAGCGCCGGGCCTGGATCTCCGTGGTGGTGTAGGCCAAACCTCGGGATCGGGAGCCTGTGCAGTGATGGATCTGCGTGTGAGCGTTGGCGTGCTGATCCAGAGATCCTGAGCAGATTTGTTATGGCAGTGTTAAATGGAGGCTGACTCCGCGGGACGCCCGGGGGAGATTCCTCTGCACCTGCTGCTGTTTGTTCTCAATGGCAGACGCTGCTCCTCCTCACCGCTAAGCGCATGTCGTGTTCGCCAGTTCAAATGTACCGACGAGTGATTTTCAGTGTAAACACGGAGCCTTCTGCCAAATGCATGGGACTGTTGTTAAGAAACTTTACAGTCAGTCACACTGCGGGAGGAATGAGAGGGATGGATGGGACATGGTGCAGAAAGAGATCTGGGGACCATATTTCTCCGCCTCTCTTTCTCTTTCTCTCTCTCCTTTACTGTCTCACTCTCTCTCTCTCCTTCACTTTCTCTCTCTCTCTCTCTCCCTGACTCTCCCTTTCTCTTTCTCTCCTTCACTCTCACCCTCTCTCTCCTTCACTGTCTCTCATACTCTCTCGTTCTCTCTCTCCCTGAATCTCCCTTTCTCTTTCTCTCCTTCACTCTCACACTCTCTCTCTCCTTGACTGTCTCTCTCTCTTTCACTTTCACCCCTTTATTCTCTTTATTCTCTCACACCCTCTCTTCTCCTTCATTCTTCACTCTCTCTCTCTCTCTCTCTCTCTCTCTCTCTCTCTCTCTCTCTCCATCTCTCTCTTTTCTCACATTCTCTCTCTTTTTGCCTCTGTGATCTGAAGGCGTCCAGTCTGAGGAAGTCCAGCGCTCCATGGCTTTCATAACTCCTGTGTGGGTCGCTAACATCCCCCCCATACCCCCCCACCCAACCCCTCGAACACCAACAATATTCCGGCTTAGCGGAACAGCACACAGACACAGAATTGTTCCCTGAGCGGTTAGCACAATGGCCATCTGTATGCAGTCTTTTGCTCTGCTGACCTTTGATATGTGTGTGAGATGCAGTCGGTGGGCCGGAGGCGGACAGGCAGTGCCCATGACTGGGCCAGACGAAACACCAAGTTCACTACAGCACACACAACTCCTCAGAGAGCATAGCACACACTTTATGTACATAACTGAGATATGCACATACACACTGTGAGAGGTTCTAATAACATGTAATGAGTACAATAATTTACCTGGGTGAAGTTTTATGTTCATAAGATGTAATGATTTTAATACCATATTTCGTCTTGTTGCCACATGTGGGCTTTATTATGAGTGAGTGGGTGTGTGTGTGTGTGTGTGTGTGTGTGTGTGTGCATGTGTTTGAGGGCTGGCATTCTGAGATGGCTGAGGGTGCCAGTGTGTGATTGCTGCAGATCTGTCTTTGCCAAAGCTCCAGGGAGTCTGCAGACTGCTTTTCTCAGAGAACATATTCCTATCTCTCTCTCTCTCCCTCTCCATACCTTTCTTTTTCTCTCCAATCCCAGGACACTACGCATCTTGTTGCAGCTTCACTGTGGTACACACCATCAATCCAAATCTCATTTTCAGTTTAAATGGATGCTGTTCAGTTGTATCTTTACAGGGACAGCGGTTGGCAGAAAGGGGAGAGAAGTCACTGGGAAATTTTAACAGTATTCGCTGCCTAAGTCTCTGTGTGCATCATTAGTTACTTCTCATTCCAGTGAATTCAGCAAAGGTGTCTCCAGCTGAAAAACCTACTTGACATCCCTCTTACTCGTAACTTTCCCCCAGAAAGTCTCTATCAAGCATCACATAAGAGTTTATGTGCCTGCAACCAGCCAATGTTGTGTATCAATCAGTTTATATTCAACTGAGCAATTACTGGGGTGGAAATCAAATCAAACAGATGCAAGGGGAGATGGGAATTCTGTCACACCTGTGACATAAACACTTGGCTGAGGAGGTGAGTGGGCAGACTGGGGGTGTGGCTACCAGGTGTGGCCCTGGCCGTGTGAGGTCCAACCAGTTCCTCCCAGCACCAGGTACCTCCACCTGCACCCCACGCCACAGGTGCAGGAGGCGGTGGGGGGAGCATATCTGTGACGCTCTGCAGACAGCTCACCTCATGCTCCTCCAGTTCCCCCTCCCTTCAGTATCACTGCACAGAGCACACAGCCTCGCATCACAGCAAACCACAGGGGTTACAGAGCCTTCACCGAAGGAAACGTGTACTGTCGTGGAATTACGCCTTGCTTTTTCGAGACGAATTTAGAATTCTAGCATCCGAAGGTCTAACTGACTTCGGCTGCGTGACTGCTGATCCATCTCCTCCTCCTGGTCATTCAAAGGATTGCTCGTGTGCAGGAAATCTCGGCCATGCATTTCCACAGGACCGCAGCTGCACGGCGTACTGCTAACACACTGTTCACCAGCAAATCAATCTCCCAATCAATGTGCACAGAGCTCTTTACAGACATAAGGAGCAAACATAAGAGTAACGGCCCTGAAAGCAGAAACACATGGCAAAGCTAAACACTTTAAAGGGGACCACCCAAATGAATCCTGTCCTGCGAATTCTTCTCTCGTTGCCATGTTAACGCCATGAAAGAGCAGTCACCTGGAACTGGTGTAGCGGGCTGTCAAATGCACTGTAAAGATCAAATGCAATGATCTGTTTTACATTATTGATCTTTTTCTCTGGTTTTGTGATTAAAGTAAAACAGACATATTTTTTTCACTGTGTTTTACAGTTTAACTGCTCAGTAAAAACAAACTGCCTACCGCCCGCAAGTATCGCTCCTGTGCTTTGGTCCAACTGTTAATGAAAATAAACACGCTCCCTTTATTTATTAGAATGCTTTATGTCAACCGCTTCGGCTAACACGAATGCTTCTCAAACAGCTTGTCTGAGATATATACACAGACAACCACAATGCAGTTCTTTCAATCCAGTCAGCTTGTGGATTGTGCGGTCCACAAGCAAACATATCTGTAAGTGCTGAGCAAGTTGTGCAGTACTTTACAGTCCAGTCTTATGCTTCTCCCCCCCTTTTATATGGCCGCTTTTTCTTAGTCAGTGTGCCTCTGGTGGTCCCCCATTCTATTGTGTCTCAGTCAGTGAGGTACAGACAGCGCACCCCATCCCCCCACCAAGCCCAGGCGTACCCATGTATGCCAACATCCCTGCCAAACATGAAATACAGCATGCCCGCTGTCTTTACCATTCCAGTCAGAGCCAGCTGAGCCTGGCCCCAGCCACACACACAAAGAGCGAGCAAAACCCCACAGTCTCAAGTCTCAGAAGGTTCTAGATTTCCAAACCTGAAGATGCCCTGCATCAAAGGCTTGGTTTGTTATTTCTTATCTGAGTTTTTAAATTATTTTAGCATGCTCTATTTAAAAGGTAGGGAGGACTTACACAGTGACAACAAAAAGGGGTTTGGTTGGCAAGGCTGAGCGTTTAAAATTAAGAATCTTAGTGGCCATTTATTCTAAACCTACCACAGGGTTTCATTTTAAAACACTCGCTGAGACTGTTCCAGAATAAGACCATCTGAGTGGCAGAAGCTATTGGTAATGTGGTGCAGCAAGGTTAGGTAAGCAGCAAATATCAGTAGCAGAATATCAAAGCTAGCAGTGAATAAGAAACACTAAGGGATGTATGCCAGTTGATCTACTGTGATTTAGTTTTCACACGAAAGCCCCTACAGAGCGATAATTCATTGATCTGAGCTCTGCATTTGCAAGACGCCTTCACACCCTTACTCAAAACAGTTACTCACAGTTTCTTCATGAGTCTTAGGCTTTGATGTGTTATGAAAAGGGGTGAGGAGCGCTACCTCTGAAGTGCAGCTAACAGGCGCGGACTGGGCCGGCCCCTGCCACACGCGTGTGTGTGTCTGAGAGCTTCATCGCGAGGTCAGGTATTACAGCACGTCCTGTTCCCTCGTGTCATGTCTCCCCCCCGGTCGGAATGTCTCCCCTGCAGTCTGCACTCTCGGCCTGCAGTTAAGGCTGCTCCCTCAAGATGGCAGCGGGCCCCAGGAACAATGATTGCCTTTGTGAAGCCCATCACCAGCAGCAAATATGCCTCGTGGCCCCTTGGAGACACGAAGCAACGCCCCACACCGCTCCCGGCAATATCCTCCACACCATTCCAAAAAAATTCATGCCCAGTCCAGGTCTGATGCATCTGGTGATGTTACATTACATTTAGCAGACACTCTTATCCAGAGTGACTTACATAGGTTACAATTTTTAATGTTACCCATGTATACAGCTGCATATTTACTGAGGCAATTATGGGTTAAGTACATTGCCCAAGGGTACAACAGCAGTGCCCCAGTGAGGAATCATTCCATTACATTACGAGCAACCAGAATCAAACCAGCAACCATTCAGTTACAAGCCCTGCTCCTTACCACTATGAATACACTGCTGCCCAGGTGATGTTTATATTTTCCCAGTTCCCAGCTGTCTGCTCTGCAAAGCGTTTAGCCAAGAATCATGGCAAAGCCATTGCAAACTTGCAAGAGCAATTAAAATGTAATTGCTAGGTCAGAGATAAAATTGCAATGTGTGTAATGGGCATTATATAGGTTACATTATTTTTTACAAGAATAACATTCCATTATCAGATAACATTACATTCATTTAGCAGATGCTCTTACAAAAGAACAGAAGTGTATCCATTCAAGTTGAATCAGCAACAGTGTCAGACCAGGCTAACAAGACTCCCAAACTAGAGTACGGGCATAACACTATTCAAGCCCTTTAACCACAAGTTAAATTGTGCAACCTGACCAGACAAGGGAAGCCAAGTATACTACCATACATCCCAATCACAGTTTTTATACACTATAGCAATTCAGGTCATCTTGGTCATGACCCGTTTGGCGATCTGGCCCACATGCTTTGGGTCGCATGGTTGAGCTCCGTAAGCAGCACAAAGGAAGCACAGAAAGTGTTTATGATCATGCTGATGGCAGAGACACTGTCATTGTTGCCCGCTATGCATTGGACAGCACCGTAAATATCAGGTAGGAAGAGCGTCTTATCACAAACCGCTGCTGATGCATGAGCAAGAAGATTAGCTTTGAGTCTGTGTATTCAGCTGTTTTTGGGGCGCTGAAGTGATTGTAAACTATGATAGTAATGACGTCTTTGGCTTAATCTTTTTCCATGCTGTGCCTGTTCGTATCTGCATACTGTAAAATGTATTTGCAGTCACGTCACTTGTAACTGTGAGGTAAGAGTAATTTGACAGCGTGGCAGGGAATTTTGATCTCGTGGTCTGTGAATTAGAAATTATGATTTCATAGAG
Organism: Megalops cyprinoides; assembly: GCF_013368585.1. NCBI lineage: Eukaryota > Metazoa > Chordata > Actinopteri > Elopiformes > Megalopidae > Megalops > Megalops cyprinoides. Next base: position 5,236,642 of record NC_050600.1, on the reverse strand, counting down.
AATAAAGACCAGTAAAAACACAGCAGTGGGGTACAATGTGGTCAGTGTGAAAATGTGTGAAGAGACCTAACACAGAGTTTTTTTCACACTGTGGCAAAGCTAAGCTGGTCTTTGGCTCAGCTTTTGGTATAAGTTATTGTGTTGCTTTTTTTTTGGAGTCACTGTGTTTTCCATTTATGTTTTACAAAGCTCAAACACAAGATGTGCGGAGGTGTATTTAGTTACATTAATCAACTATGTTTAGTTATACATAAAGTATATAAGTTACATAAGTATACATAAGTTACACAAAAATACAAGTACACACCTGAACTACATAAACATAAACCTTGGCAATGTATTCATCATAACACTGTTCATGTTTTGCACAATTTGTATAACAAAAGCAGCTTTTGATGGGTATTAATTGCTAATCAATATCACGCCACTGTCTGCGTCTCGGTTCCACTGCTAATTGGAGGCCTGGTACCCTTGAGGGGGCGATGGCATCGTGTTCCGAACATCTGAAAAACATTCGTGCTCTGATTTTCCACAACAGTCATTCAGGCATATCATAAACACAGCCGGACCGCGATGTCTTAAATATTTTAAACCATTAATCCCTTCGCTGAGTGCCCTGCTTAATGCTAATGTTATTCACGATTAGTTGGTATTATGCTAATCTACGACCCAAATTGATTGAGGTCCGCGTGGCTCTGTCTGAGGGCCAGATTGCTGGGGGTCTCCAGCGCAAACTGACGTCGGCTTCCCGGCGCAGCTCTGCGACCGGGACCGGGAGGGAGACCCCGGCAAACAACAAAGGTTGCATTAGTCGTGTATCTTAATGAACAACTGTTGGCGGCGGGGATTAGAGGCGAGCGCTGGTTTTCCTCTCCGCGGCGGGCCAGCGGAGCATCTGTTGAGTGGGTTTCGTTTTTCGCCCCGCTAATACGTGGAGGAAGGCTGCCTGTGCAGGCGGAAGGCTAATGTTTCAGCTAATTGAATGCGCCCCCCCCCCCCCCCCCCCCCGTTTTCTTCGACCCCTTTTGAGAGCGCCGGAGGACCCAAGGTCACAGACCACAAGCTGCACCCAGACGCACCCAGACTCTCCTCGCGTGACCCCCCCCCCCCCCCCCCCTCTTTTAAAGGAGGGGAACAATGGGTCACTGTGACGCCCGTAACGGGCTGAGCGCGGAGCACAGCGTCCGCGGCCGCTCCGCTGAGCACAGCGCAGGCGCTGTGACTGCACGCTGCGCAGCTGAACACGCCGAGCAGTCTGGGGAAGCGCTGACAGGGAAGCACAGATAAGAACGTGTGTTCAGCCATTCTGATACAGTTTGGCTCAGTTTATTCACATTATGCCCATCAAATCAACACATTAAATAATTTTTCTCAGTATTGTGATTATTATTCCTATTTTTTCCTGCTAATTGTAACAATTCTTTTTCTTCTCCTTCTCCTTCTTTCTCTTCCTCTTCTTCTTCTTATTGTTCTTGCTCTGGTTATAATCATTAGCATAATCACCATATTTTCATCATCATTTTTATAACCATAAATCATCACCAGGGAAGTCCACTTTATGTAGCAGGCAGAAAGAGAGACAGAAAGGCTGAATGTGGGCTCTGAATTTTATGTCTGAACCCCATTAGCTGCAATATTGGAGTTGTTTCACCTTCACTCACAGTATTCAGTATCCATACAGTGTATTCCAGCACAGTGCAGTACAGTATACCTACAGGGTCCATGGGAGAAATGTTAATAGACCTGCCTCCACCATGCTGGTTGAAAGCTTCAGTGAAGTGAAATGTCTTGCTCAGAAGAACGTTACTCTAAGAAAACTGGTTATTAAAAGCATATTTCAGTCTGGACTGAACATTTCCCCCCTTTATAACATTATATCAGAACAGTTTGATAATTCGTTGTTAACTGCAGGTATTGTTACATTGTCATTCGCTAGCTAGAGCTGATTTTGTATTTATTTATTTAGTTATGTGGGGAGAATTTAATTAGTCCTCTAGAATAGCTATTTTATCATTAGGGTGACAACATTATTTGTTCACTATCCAGCTGGAAATAACTTCTTAAACATCTCTTGCTTGCCAGTTGGCTATTTTGCCAGAACTGTATGTTGGCTTTTTCCACAGCGATCATTGAAACTGATTATTCGTGATCTTTCTACAATATAAATGAAACACTAGATTAACCATAGTTTGGATAGCACGCATTATTTCAAACTAAATACATGCAGTGCAAACCTTGAAGTTGTTAACAAGACACACAGAAGAACTTGCACGGCTGCTGCATGTTTCAGGGAAGGGGGAGCAGAACTCCTCATGAACGGAGCTCTTCATCTCCCTCTGTGTGAATGATGTGGTAGCAGACTTAGGAGTTTTATACTTTGTGATGTAGGAGCACAATATATCTCAACCCACCAAGATATGCAGGCCCGAGAAGCCAAGGTCAGTGGAGACTGAAAAACAGAGCACGCTCTTTCAAAGAGAAGCCGCTTCAGATTTTAGAATTCTTCGATGTTTTAGAAATTGACCGACTTTATATAGAAGCATCTCTACTTTGTCTTACGTACATAGATATACAATGTCCAATATCACAAAAAATGTGTGTATATTTGCCTCTCCAAAAATGTATGTAAGCTGATCACCAGCTGTGAAGATGATTAAAAGAATGATGTCACTTAGGTGCCATTCTTTTAATGGTGATATTTATTTGATTGCATATTTTGCCTTGGAATGTTTCATTTTGTGTTACAGCAGTAGTACTATACAGTAGTAGTGCAGTAGTATTGAATTTGGAAATGTGACATTTACTTTTTCATGGGATTTAACTCCTATGATATTTCCTCATATGTTTAAGGTCAGGAACACAGCAAGGGATAATTTCATAGCATAATGCAAAAGTAGTTTTTGTGTGTTTTAACAAATCATTTTATTTAAAAAAAAAAACAACTATACAAAATAAGACAATTTATACATGATTCACATGAGGAAGCACCACGTTTAGAGTAACTTACACATATTTTATTGCCAATTAAGAAAATTGTTGTATAAATGTGTAAAATTCATTACAGTTATTTTATTAATAATAATCTATTCATTTAATTACAAACAGGCTTATCTGCTTTAAAAACAGTAAAATATTCTTCTGACGATTTTGATGATTAGTAGTTGGTGTTTGAGTACTTAATTATTTTAAATGTTACCTTTATTTTTTTTTCCAAAGCTATGAAATAGAAGATATGAAGAAGTAGACAGATGAAAATCAGTGAAAAATCAGGTGAAAATCAGTATTAGTTTAAATTCTCAAACCCACGCCTTAAAACCTGCTGTAATATAATGTACTTAGAGAAGGGAAACTCTGAAGTCCACGAAGAATTCGGCACCGATTCATAAGCCATTGAGCATATTTTCCATTTATCTAAATGTTTACATGTGAAATGTGTCACTTTTGAGTCTAAAAAATGTGATATTCATTTATTTCAGTACAAGGCTACCGAGTTGATTCTTCAATGGTTGCATTTACTTTCTTACTTTCAGGCCCAAGAATAAAAAGATTTTTTTTACAAAAATTTTGGTTACCAGAAATTTTGTTTCAATATATTTCTTATGGCTTTTCTTCAACCTGAATATAAATTACATGTTAACCTTCCTTTGCCTCATAACAACATATTGCATACAGGAGTATCTTACTATACTCCACCCTTGGCATCCTTTTGATGCATTCAATCCTTTGATTTAAAGAGGAGGAACAGCTTCAGAAATATCCAAAGGCACAAGGCAACAGATCAATACCTTTCACTTTATGCATGTGAACATAATATACTTTCTGTTAAAAGATTAAGACATGCCGGATGCTAAACTGTTCTGGCTGCAAAATTGATCTTCTGACATCGATAGTGTTGGTCTTGAGAATGAAATCAATTTTTCCAGAGCCACACAAAGCCCTGCAGTACCTTTCTTCAGGAAAATAAAATCCTTTCTGACCTCTTACTGGGTGTAGCATCTGCCATGCTAAAGCCTGACACACTGGTGACAACATGCATCAGCACAGCTGAGAGCAAACGTCTCACTTACATCAAACTGAGAGGAAAATCACATTAAGTCTGAGCTTAGCCATTTACTTAAGAATGTCATTTACATCATGCACACAGCGCAATTTATTCAAAAGTAATATTAAATTAATATCAGTTAAATAGCAATACTTAATTGTCTTATGTAATAGAACGTAGTGTAAGTAACAAAAACTGGTATCTAAAGTTATAATAAAAGAGTAAAAAAATTCAGCAGCAACAGCAATAATAATAATAATAATAATAATAATAATAATAATAATAATAATAATAGCAAGCTGTAACGTTGATGAAAATCTTCAGCTTCTTGCATTAATAAAAATCTCAATAAAACTGCATGAAACATGAAAAACTATTGCAATGATACTTACCTACACGATCCAGAATGTTTATAAGCATCAAACACACATTTTCTTACTACATTTAATTTTTGAAATTTTGCTATTTAATTTTTAAATTTTGAAATGCATGAGAACACAGGAGTCTTTCACCAATCACAGTCCAGAAAAACGAAAGAATAACTTACAGCCAGCAACAAATCTGACATTTTGCTGACAGCACACAGCTTTGCCCTTCTACCAAACCATGAACACCCAGCGCAAAAACACAAGCTCAATAACAACACAAAAACACGATGCTTTTGAGGCGAGGAGGCACAAGCAGTCACAGACAGCCACACAGAGGTCCCTGTCTCTAGATTCCCTCCGGTATCGGTGAAGTTTCGGCACACGCGGTCCCGGGACAGCAGTAGCGGAAGGCACCGCGGAGCAGCCCGTAGTCGCTTTCAGGGCACTCCCGACGTCCGGTGATCCTTACCCTCAGAATAAAGCCACTATTGTCTGAACACTGGGCTCAACAGGAAGACCCAAAAAAATGTCCTCAGTAAGAAAAGCAATCATCCAGAAGACACGGGCACTGGACAGAAAAGGGGGGGGGGGGTTCCCCTACCACTAGACTTCCACTGAAGACGGAAATTAATATTCATAATGGAATGCCAGTCAAACAGACGTTCTTCTGTCATGAGAAGGCTAGGCGTAGCAAGTGACTGCTGTCTGAAATAATCACGCCCTGGGCTTATTTGCCAGGAACTTGTCGAAGTTGCCTGATCCTGCCTGTCTCCCTCTCACTGGCTGTGTAGATAGCAGGCTAGCAAGGTGGCACAGCTCTGGAGGCTAAACTGCCCTCTTTTTTCATAAAACACAACTTTAGCAGCGAGAGTTTCTTCAGAAGTGTATGTGTGTGTGTCTGTGTGTTGGGGGTGGGGGGTGGTACAAGGCCAGCCCTGGACACTCAAACAAAGCCATGTCGTCTGATTCTACAGGGGCTGATTAAGCACACTTGAGCATGTCAAGCGGTATACTTATCAGTAACTGCTTGACTTGCTGTATTCAGCCACACAGGGAGAGAGAACTGCGGTGAATGGCAGGGTGGTGGACAAGTGCATACTGATTAAGAAGTAGCAACCAGCTGTCACAGTACAGCAGCCCTACGACCAGACCATTTCACTGATAGGAGCATCGCTCAGGCAGAACTATTTAGGCTCAACTCGCTGACAACCAGCCAAAACCACGGTGACACAACCCCCCCCCCCCCCCCCCCCAAAAAAAGACTCCACATGCCCAGACCTCTTGTAGTTAGTGACTGAGTCTCTGAATAATCGCTCACATGCCAAGCTTGTGAAGGGGGTGTGGGGGGGGGCAAAGGAGACAGGAGGACGGGGGACAGGGGGGCACACTGTAAAATTTGCATTTTGTTGATCAAAACGAAGTGACACCGCACAGGCCAACTCGCAGCGCCGAGGGTCGCCCCGAAAACAAAAGCCCATTCTCATGCCAGAGTGGGAGAAGCACTCTCTCTGCCCCGCTTTTCAGCACCGAAACAAAACACGTAGAACACCGCGCAGAGGCGCCCCAAAACTCCCAAAACAGCCGCGCATCAACTTTCTCACACGTGCATCGTTTATGGTGCCAAAGGAGGAGTTAGGCTAAAAAAAAAAAAACGCACACACACATACTTAAAAAAAAAAAAAAAAAGACAGCGGGGGAAAAAAAAAGACTTAACACGCCAACTTACCATCCACCAGGTCCTGGCTGACATGTCATAACATAGCTGCCATTTTATGGATCCGTCCGTAGCTTTCCCAGCCATTGCTCTGTCAGCAGCCTTCATCTGATGCAGCTCAATGGAAGATAAGACACCTAATCAGGGAACCATCAGCTGCGGCATGCGGAGCTACATGTAGGCCAATCCTTATCACGCTGCATCATGGGAAAAGCTCTCGCACTACCAATGACTCCAACCTCACCGCTATAATGACAAGGATCAGCGCCCCCCCCTCCCCACCACCCCACCCCACAGACACATACACACACACACCCCCTCCCCATTACAGCCCCCCCCCCTCGCCAAACCCTTTTTTTCGATCCAGCTTTATTTTTAAGAAGCAGTTGAAAATACCACCAGCGCCGTTCTTTTGTGAGCTCAATATTCTCCAGGAGTCCTGCAAGTGGGCGGTTAACTGCTCTGTGAGGCAATGCTGGCTAAAAGTTTATTTGCATTCTTGTCTGTTGTATATTGTTCAACTCGATCCATGCTCCCCCCACACCCCCCTCCCTCCCCCACCTTAACTCCCCCCCCCCCCCCCCCCCAAAACTCCATGTAGATGAGGGGAGGCCCAAATAGTCAGGAATTAATATCTCCAAACAAAAGACATGGGAGTTTGATGTGCGTCAGCGGGCATGGTTCAGACGTGAGAGCATGCTCTGAGAGGAACACACAGGTAGCCGTGGCAGCTGGACCGGCACCGTCGCCAGGGGCGATCCCCTGCACTTATATGGAAAGACTTTAAACCGGCCATCATCGTGCTTTTTAAACAACGCAGACACCGAAAAATAAAGATCATCAGGCGCACACAGATCCCCCGGGGAGCCTGAAGCAGGACCCGGACGAGGTCTCCGACCACGCTGGCAAAGTCAGGGCGCTCTTCACGCAACCCGCTGTAGGACTGACACTCTCTGCCTTGCAGCTGAAATAGCCTCGCTGAAATTACCTCAATTAATGTGTCAGCCCTGAGCCAAGAGTTGCTTCACACTTACAGGTAGGGGATGTCTGTTTTTGCTTTTGTTCTTTTTAGATCTGCGGTTTGATTTAAATTGAATTTGAATTCTGTCAACATAATTCCTATCCATGAAAGACTTTGGAACTGTCACTAAGTTTAAAGTATAAGTATATATATATATATATATATATATAAGTATATAAGTATAAACAATGTATTATATATAACGAGTATTATATCGATGCAATTAAAAGTTTTGTGTGCAAAAAAAATTGATCAATGTAAATTTAACAATAAAGTAATCCTAAAACCTCCCATTTGTTACGGCGCCAGTGGTTTTGTTTTTGTCTTTTCCCCATCATTGTCATTCTCTTCATAATATTTTGTTTGTAAATATATTATACGTGCTTACCTGCTGGGTGCAGGAGAACATGTAACACATAATATTCATCAAAAAGATATTAAACTGAGGATGCTTTTATACACATACACAGTATGTACACACACTTAAAGAGTACTGGGAGAGTATGAAATAAGTCTTTGTATTGTGCAGTTGCTCTGCTAAGGAACTGAATAACATTTGCAAAGTCACTTTAAGTGACAGCAGTAATTCCCCTAATCAGGTCAGCCAGGCGACGGCTTCCCTCTTTACCCAAAAAACGTCTGAGATGCTCCCGGTAAGGCCATGACGGGAAAACATTTTGATAGTCATCACATTATGTTTTATTTCTTCCACCGCAAGCAGTTTGGCCCTTAATTAAGTCTGAGCACAAGGAGTGTGTAAGACCTTTTCAGCGTGTTTGGGCGGCTCAGACAATGGGGTTTTCTGTTCAGAACCCCGTGGATGAATATGTGAAGACAAGCTAATGTGAGAGTGGGGTGGGGGGTCGGTGGGAGGTGACTTTTTTTTTTTGGGTGAAATAGAGTCATTAAAGATTTCAAGTCTGCTGTAAAATAACTGCAGACAAGTAAATATTGGGTTAAAATTTAAAAACAAAAATTCTATTTATTAGTCACAGATATTCAGTTAAAAAGGCCATATTTATGGCTTTATATGTACATTGTCAACTTTGACTGACACATGGGAGTCTATATCACAGATTTAAAGTCAGAAGGAAAGCCTCAAATGATTTATATTTTTCTTGCAGTTTTAGGCTTGCAGATAGCTTTTTTGGACAACTGAAATGATTAATACATGTATGCACCGAAGTGAATCTCAGGCTGGAGAGAGAAACAGGTCTAAATGAGTTTGTCTTTGTGGCACTTTTGGTGTCGGGAGAAGTGCACAGGTTGCCAAGCGTGCGGTAATGTTTTGACACAGTGGATTAGACACAGCCTTCCTTTGGCTGGTGCTCCGATCAGAATCTAACACTGTGGAGGCGTGATCCAGGCACTGGGGTCCGATTCACACATTCCGCGGCCAGCCCTGGAGATCAGCACGGATGCTTCACCTTCATACCTGTCAAAACACTTGGCTGGCCGCACATCATTCTAGAAACAGTCAATCGCCACCAATAAGGCTTACCTGTGGGGAAGCAGGTAATAAAACAAACCGGCTATTATAGGATTTAGCGGCAGATCCTGTGGAGACAATGTTACACCTGGGAACAGGCAGATTCTCAGTCTGCCCAAGCCTTCAAGCCATCACACCAGAAACAGACTTTACACACCATTGCACTGTATTTGCAAACTTTACCATGTCCTTCCCATTCCTGACCAGAAAACAGCACCAAAGGTGGGTCTTTCATTTAGAAATGGAGGGAGGGTAATGCTAGCTGGATGTGCCAGTGAAATAAGGCTGGAGAGTGGACAGAGGAGGAGAGAGCTCAGCCCTGAAGATGTCATATCTGTAAATCCATACACAATAAAATACCAACGCTCAATCAAAGCAAATAAATAATAATGAGTTGAAGTCTCAATAAAGAGTTATGATCTGCATAAGAATTCATCACCTACTTTCAAATATTTGAGAGTATTTGCTGCGCATCAAGCCAGTACATGTATTTGAAAACATAAATAGAAAATATGTAGAAATACCTGAACGCAGAAAAGAGTGCTGATTTTGCTGTTAAAGTGTAAAATAAATTTCCGTCTTCCAGCACATCGGTTTCCAAGTTCCCTCACAATAACACAATGGTCCTTTTCTCCAACAAAGACAGTATTGCTTTTTCATTTAGATATTGCCTGATAATGCATTATTCTCTGTATAATTTTGTAATTTTGCCCTTTTTATTTATTTTTTCATGGTAGGCTGCAACTTTAATGTCTTACCGTCTGTGTTCTCAGATTCTTTATGTGCATTAAAATGTTCATCCTATGCTAATAAATATAAACAAAGATTGCAAGCATTAGGGGAGGGGAAGACCAGACAACAGCAGCTAAGACATGTACAAAATCTAACAAAAGACAATAAAAAATACCACAAATACCACAAAAAAAAAAAAAAAAAACACTCTACAAATACCACTGCCCGATACCATTCACCAAAGCTGGCCTCCAAGCCTGAAATAAACTTTTAAACTATCTAATAATTTAAATCACAATTCAATATTTGGTTTTGTGGCCTTTAAAGATAAATAGATGTCAATCAATTTACCGGTACACCTACATCACGCTTCCAGACATCTGTCGATAAATCAGGAGTAGTCCTGAGGGTATGCACTTGCTACCCCAATGTTTTCTCCTGCTGGGCTGAATGACACAGGGCAGACATGGAGGATGGACACTTGGAGTAATGTTTTCATGGTTTAGGACAGCATGTTGAGAGTTGAATGTGAAAGCAGTTGGAGAGTGGCCTGTCGCTGGGCATGCGGGCTTGAGTCTCTGGGATTCCTGGATCGCATTAACAGATAATAGCATTACAGCTGAAGCAGCTTTCAAAGCTCAGCAAACAACTACAGAGCTGCTTTTTTTATTTTTCAGAGCTGTGTTTTTGAAGCAACCTGAATTAGAATGTGCTAAAATTTAACATTTAACATGTTTTGAATAAATTATTTTACTTTATTTTATTTTGCAGTCATGAGAAAAATGGGACTTCCAGCCACATGAAACAAAGCCAGAAGTGTTGTCCATTAATAATCTGTCCATCTGCATGAAATGTAAAAAAAAACCTGCCATATGCAGATCATCCTATCCATTACAGGCCATATCTTTCCAAGCATAACACATGACTAACCACCCTCATAATCTTTTCATTGAAATCCCCACACAGACCATTTCACGAGACTGTTAATCGCAGCTCAGGGACAAAGCATAGAAACCGTACAATCACAACTGAGACAGTGCCGAAATCAAAGAGGGTCTGCAGGGAGGGATATTCCCTACATTGCCTGAAAAAATGTACCTTTCAGGAGTAACAGAACTCAGAAGAACATGCATGCCATTACATGAACAAAGACAAGTGCCTGGGTTTTTAGCTCAGTGGACTAACAGTATTTCTCGCTGTAGGAGGCAGACCTGCCACCATGACATGAGGAAGAGGATTCTATAAAATGAGTGTTTTACAGAGTTCTGGAAATGATGTTTAATTGGAGGAGAAAATTTCTTTGTTCATTCAGCACATGTAAAGTGTTAGAAACTGTCCTTACCCATAAAAATGACAAATACTGTGCCCAAAGCATATAAAATAAATGATCTTCATACCGTCCCATCTGACTAACTGATGAACTTATAGACATCCTGCATCTATGGGTGTGCAGTGCAGACTTATCCTTTTATTCCAATGGAATAAGCAATTAAAAGTTGCTGAACTTCCTGCTGTCAAGTTTGCTCTGACTTTTAAGTTTTATTGTAGAAGGCTTGGCGTCTCCTTGTGTTCCTGTTTGAAGTTCCTCCGAAGAAATCTCATCTGCAGGCTGTGCAATACTGAAAATGTCTCGTCTATAAAATTTACATGGACCAGCATGACCTTAGGTGTCTGGAATTTAAAATGCTCACCATGGTTAGAAATTACTCATATGTTTCAGATACATGTACTGAGATTTCTGAAACTGAAAGGAGCGTATTTTAAATCTATACAACTATACTACTGCAGAATTGATGGCATTGGGGGTGACACAGAAATTTTGACACCAGGGAGTCATAGTATGTATCACTAGCTCATGACTAGGCAACAGTCTCCAAACCATATGATACCACACACACACACACTATCATTGTTTTATGCACACTCACTGTGCTTGTTGGAGGAATCTATTTTCAATACCCCTGTGCTTTCCATCTGTAGTTTCTAAAAAGAGCTTCAGGTCCTGCAAATTGCTACCTCTAAGCCTCCAAGAGCTCGGATAGGGCTTGGATAACTTCAGAGAGCTTAGATAAGTGCCTATGGGCTCAAGAATGATAAAAATCATTCAATCACAAATACATCTTCAGCTTGAATTTTTCATTCTCTTGGAACTATACATCATAGTCTTTAAAAACAGGACACAACAAGAACAGCTAAAATCACACACGAATATAGAAATGCATAGCTGTAGTTTCTTACATTTTTTTATTTTGTCTAGACAATCCCCAATACATTTCTCTCAAATCACAGCTGATTTCATGTACTCCTGAGCCGAAGTTTAGGTTGTAGGTCAACGCCCCTGACTAAATCAGTTCAGTTCGGTATGACCCTCAGAAGAGTTAAGAGTCGACTCAAATCAGGTGAAACCAGTTTCCAGAAACTTCTATGCTTGCTGCTCGTTTTTCTTGTGTTGAATGTTGGTATAGTTATGTTACACTTAACACAGAAGATGCCTGTCTTTCCATAAAAGCCAGCCAAGCCTTATCCATGCATTTTCATTCCACCTATGTGGTTATGCAGCCAAAATTTAATAGATTTATTAAAAATAAATTTAAATTTATTATAATCTCTGTACATTTGAATATTGGATATTATTTAATGTACATTGCTATGCTTATTCAGTCATATTCTTTCAGGAACATTAATAGATGTATTATAATAAGGTTATAAGGGTCAATGTTTCATTAGCTACTTAATTCTACAATGACCATAATGCATGAAAAATGCACATAATTAATATAAATATTATATATGCTGAATGAGTGAAAAACAGTGTAGACATCAGATAAAAATTGTTGTAAATATTACATTAAATTATTATATGAATTTCGTAATATATAACAAACTGCCACAGAAAAAAATTAGGCAAGTTAGAAAAAAGGATTATCTACTCTATACATCAACATGAGAGAGAGTTGGAAAGTTACCCAACATAGCCATAAGATATCAAACTGTTGTGCATATTGTGTTAGAGCATTACACCGATTGCATCAGGATATTGTACATGTTGCATCAGTAAAATATTTCATATCAAATGAGAATATTGCATTAAAGTGATTAATGTACTGCACATTACCGCAGAACAAGAAGGTACAATAAGACAAAAGGCACTGGTTTCGGTGAATCTACAAAACTACATGAGTGACTCCATTTATCCAACACATCTGTTACACTGAGACTGCTTATTGAGAATCACAGTGAGTTCATGTCATTACACCCATGTATTAAATCTGAGTAACAAAAAAATGGTCACTTCCAAACAAATATACAACATTTTTATGAATTTTGCTGGACTTGCCAAACTGCATTTTGCAAAGAATAAAAATAATGAACAAATACTTGCATCAGTTTGCCTGTGAATATTAAGTACAAATGTCCGAGCCCACGGACCCAAATACAGAGGGTAGAGTAGGCTAGTTTCACCAACCTACCACAACCATCTCCGCACACAGACCCTCTTATTTTAACCCAGGAGCAGGGGGACAATGTCAGCAAGACTCACATACAAAACTGGAAGGACAGCGGGTGCCAAGCAAAGGGGGGGCTGCCGTTGGCGGAAGAAAGGGAGGACTGACCCCCAACGACAACCAGAATATTGCAATGATTACCCAGCATATGTCTGAGTGCGAGCCGCGTCTGCCAATGACCGAAACCCCCGGCACACACGCAGCCATGGGGGAAAGCTGTGGCAGGTTTACACGTAGCACGCGGCTTGCCAGGGCTTTGCTGTTTCGTGTGTGTGACAGCAGACTGCTAAACCGTGGCGTTTCCTATTGGCTGCTTCTCTGCTCTGCCAACAGGAAAGGCAATGTGTGATATCTGGTGCCACCATACGCAACTTCATCTGATGCTGAGGCAGATAAGAACCTTTATATGTTACAACCGAAGAAGGAGATCACATGGGGGTAGGTGTATGTGCCATGAACATCGAAGTTTGAGAGATGAATCTGAACTGTCATATTCAAAAGGTTTTCTTACTTAATGACAGTTTTTTTTTTCTTTGCGTAAACAACAAATGATGAATGTATTCTTATAAGTGAAAAAAAAATGACAGTGAAAGGTCAATTTTATGCTATTTTTAATCATTCACACTGCAACATTCAGACCAAGAATTTTACAACACCAATCATTATTCAATGAAAAAAAATGCTGGAGTAATATTAGCCATACAGCATATTACAGAATACATTTTTATGCTTGCTTTTAATCGACAATAAATGTTAAGCTCTTGGCATTTCCAAGTTTACAAATTAATTTAATTTCCTGGCGTGACTGTTGAAGCCGCAGGAGAATGTGGCTTTGTGACTTGTTTTGTACATGCAGAACAAGGCGATAGTTTTGCGCAACCCTATTATTTAAAAAGGCAACAGAAAAGACCTTTTCTGCCACGCCGCATTCCAGACCTCCACCTCCTCATATTACGTCCGTACGGACTGCTGGGCTTTTTTTCCCTCCTGAATTGTGGGATTGTGTGAGAGCTTTCCGCCATAAATATGAACAGGCCAAGAGGGGCTATGTGACTCCGCCATTCACGAGGGCATGGCAGTTAACAGAAGGCAATTGTCTAAAAGCTTCGGTGTTACCCACGCTGCCCCGTCCATTCATTTTCTGCAACTTTTCGGTTAGTAGCACAAACTTCTCGTAACTCTCTGTCTCTCTCGTGTGTAATCTTGAGTGAACACACTGTGGTGAGCACACGCAATAACAATCATTCTGCCCCTGTTCACTGTTTGGCAACGTGCTTCTTAAACTGTTTTGACAGACCGGCCCTGATGTCAGACAATATTAGACATTTGCTCAATCCTCTGGCGCAAACGTGTGATTTAATTCCGAGTGTGTGGAGACCGCGGAACGGTGAAATTGCCGGTTGGAATCCTAGCGGAAATGCAGTTGTGTGATATCCGCACAATTCCGTGTGACCATCTCTGTTTCCGGAGCCTCGGCTGCTAAACAGAGGCCTGCAGAAGCCCCAGATTCCCGCTTTTCTGCAGTCCCGGGCTGCACTGGTGCTGGCTCAGAGACACTGGAGTCTACCCGCGCACTTTATTGATTTTGAACCGAAAATCGGAAGTTTCCTGGACTTGATCGGCTTAGGATTAACTTTTTTCTCTCGTCCAGTTTTAATTGGATTTGTTCTGTCCTGCACTCAGTTGCAGTGAGCGGTAAAGAAAAATCAATAAGAACAATCAATATCGCAATGACCAGGAAGTTGTGCATTATAGGAGCCCAGCTGCTTTGAAGAGTGTGGAGCTGAGCGCTGCTGACGCCTCCTCCCGCACTGGCAGAGAGGGGAAGAACACCTCACATCAGTTTGAGATGAAATGAACGTTTCACAAAATTAGATTTCTATCAGAGATTAAACAGTTTCCAACAAGGTGTGAAGACTCGTGTCAGATTACATGCACAAGGGCCATACCCTTTCACTTTAAGCAGAAACATGTAACATTGGCTGTTATTTCTTCATGTATATATGTAAATATTTGTATTTTTTAATAATACAACTGGTTTTTACGGTAACTTTGCAGCCAAGCTGTCCCTCTATACAGAGTGAGTTTCATAGCAATGATGTCTGATAACATTGCCATGATTGTAAAGAATATTAAAAGTATCAGTAATATTGTGTGCAGTGATTACTGTAGTGTTTTGTGTTGATGTAATATTGTAACAGTGCTTGTCCCTGAAGTATTAATAATATCTTGTAAATATTTGCATTAAAATATCATGCATATGCACAGCAGCAAGCATGCATTGATATCTAAGAAAAATCCTTCCTTTGTGGGTATTGGAGTCGTCCTTGTCAGTATGGCTGCTCACGTGACTTCCTAATACATTAATGCCACTAAAATAAGCTCAGGCCATTCTAGACCTGTACAGATAGAATCATGGTTCTTTGGACTATAAAGAGACTTGGTTGCCTTGATTAATATGTAATTAGCAAAATGCGGAACAATATAAGCTTCGAGTTTTGATTTAATACCAGTCTAGGTCAGCTCTGAATCGGATTTGAACCATTAGACATAATACTTAAACATAATACCTAAAGCCTAAAATGGTAATTCTAATAGCCGTATAAAAAATGATTTAATTACAGATATTATCACTTGTCCCCGGCTGATGCCTTTTGTTCAGGCAGATGCCATTTAAATGGTGAGGTAACAGGTGGATGCATTTGCATATGAGCTCATTTCTTTTAAATGTAGATTATAAATAAATATTTGAATTCAAAAATCATCTGTGGAAGTAATATGCAGTTAAGTTTTTCTCTTTGACGTAAATCATGAGTTTGGTGTAAAAGGATATGTCGGTGTTGCATGAGTCTTTTTTTTTTTTTGTTTTTTTTGCAGTTTCAAAATTTTCTATTATATCTGTCAGACTGGCTGCCTGCAAACTCCATAGTCATGATCTGTAAGACTAATTTTGCACACAAGTGACCACCTGTTACCGTGGCAGAAAAGGACATCTGCTGTAACACAATGGAGAGAATAATGGGGATTAATTAATTCCAGTCCTATAATGCGGATCAGTGTATTACATTAATATCACAGTTCATTACACATGGTTCATTACACCGTGAATCACAATGTGTGCTTTCCAACATTTTTTTTGTTCAGCAAAACCACTTCCATTTCTTAACAAACGGATGAAAATAGATATTCCTAAGTGTGTAGTTCTCTTTAATCATTCTGATTCATTATGGAAACATTTTTTTTGTAGGGGGGGGGGTTGTTTTTATTTGAGATGGTACCAGGGGTGTGTCAGTAAACCTTCTCAACTTCTCTCTGTTTTTCTGAGTATCGTAGTACGGATCTGCAGGTAACTACCACAGGTGTGGCAGACCTACTAGGAATCAGAGTGGATGAAATTACCCAGAATGAGCCACTCCACTCAAACACTGACTGGCCTTATCAGAACTAGCTACAGCAGACCCAGATCAGTTACACTTGGCTGCAACTGGCTTCACAACAAGGAGCTCCATATATAGAAACTAAAGCTGCTGGTCTGTAGTCAAGATAAATTCACAAGTACAATCCTTCAGCAAGTATTACAAAATCATCTATGAATTTTGGAAGCAGAGAAAGTTCAGACGCTTTTGACTCTAATTGTACGATAATTTCACTCATCCTTACCTCCAGAAGTCCCACAGAGCAGTGTTAAGCTTTTCACATGCTTGTTTTGGAGCACCATTTGGAGTGGGAGCAGTATGTGACTGAGATGGGCCTCCTTAATGGATAGAGAAGTGTGTTTGGGTTTTCTAACTCAAGATCCAGCTGTAATGAGGACGGAGTGGGCTCACAGCTTGGAAAACAAAGTAGAAACAAAAACTATTGCAGAAACATCAGCAACAGCTGGAGGGAAGCTATACCGCAGGGTTATGCCTTACAAGCCTAATGCCACCACGACCACCGCGGCCTCACCCTTCATCCACACTTGCTCCGTGACTCGTTAACCGCTTTGTGTTACGGCTTAAATATGCAGTCCCCCGTGGCTATACCTCATTGGGTTATAGGAGCAGCTGCCCAACAAATGTTGGATGACCTCGTCTAACCCTGAGTGTGGTGAACGAGGGAAACTAACACCTCCAACGGGACAGCGTTAGCTCCAGAGCGATCACTTCAGGACATCCGTTTGACACCCCGGCCTCAGTGCTGGGGGCGTGGGGCACGGTGCCACGGGTGAGTGTTAGCGCCCCCTGCTGGGATAGGCAGGGAAGGCCGGCCACTGTCACTCAGCGGTAGAATGGCAGCAGCGGGAGTCTGCTATGGATGACGGGGTCTGTCACTCACGGCACAGCCTGCTGGGGGAGACCCTCCGAGCCAGCACAGATCTCTCCGCTCCACGTGATGACACCAGGAGAGCGAGAGGTCAGGGGAGAGAGGGGGAAGGGGCCGCTTTGCTGAGGTGACCGGAGCCCCAGTGATGAATGCCGGTACAGGATGAATGCTGCTAAGCAGCAGGGATACCTGTGTGAGGGGAGCACACTGAAGCTCTCCTGGGTTGCTCCTCTTGCTCGCTGAACTATGCTGCTTGTGATTGGTCAGTTGATGGATCGTGTCAGTACATTGTCCACTTTCACGCTTCTTTCACTGAAATCTTTATAAGAGTGTGATCATCAAAGCTTATCATGCTGATTCTTCTGGGATGTCTAAGGGATTGCGTTGGTGCTATTTAGGGGCAGGTACATCCAACGTCACTCCGCCACCTTCTCCATAACCAGCACTCTTTGCTTTCAAACAGCATAAGTGAGAGTGTCTCCTAGAAAGCAAACCTGAAATTAGTGTGAACTTGTCAAAAGCCGTTCAGAGCAAACCTGCCAAGCCCAGGTCAGCTCCGTGAGGCGGAGGGCGTTGGTGAGCCCGGCTCCCGGTCGCAGCCGCCGGGAGCGGCCTGCGTTTCAGGAGAGGAGCTGAGCTTCCTGCTCCCGGCTCCCATGAATCGTCCTTTATTCCCCCCCCCCCCCCCCCCCCCCCCCCCCGCCCCTCCTGTTCACAAAGATGCCTCCGAGCCACCATCACCGGAGCTGCCGTATCAGGCTTGCCAGCGAGGAGAAGCACATAAGAGCCCCTTTGTTGCGCAGACTGGGGGGACATTGTCTAAAAAACACTGCCTGCTCAAAGATAAAAGGCTTGCCTTTCCTCTCATCTAAGCTAAGTTTATCCTCCCTGAAGTCTCCCTTTTATATTCCCCCAACAAAGGGATGGCTTTAGATATAAATCGCATATACTTATCAAAATGTCCATCATTGAAAGAGATTTAGATCCTCTGATGTGAAAGCCGGTTAACCCACAAGATGCTGGAAAACGAAAATTGCCTTGAAGACTATACCTCTTTTTTTTTCCATGCTCGTCTTACAGGTCCAAAACTTTAAATGTTTAAAATGCACCACTAAATTCATATTATGGCTGTGACAGAAGCAAGGTTATGCAATATGCCAACATGTCTTAGTTTGACCTATCAGTGAGCATTGGTTTTGTCAGATAGGTTTCCAAAATATAACTGAAATAAATAATTTATAACCTGTTCATTTTTTGCAACCATTCAACTGTAGTCCACTGGGGTCAGCAGGTACATTTCTATCTGGATTTAGCAGAGTGGTTTGCAATCTGATTCAGAACTGTTGAATCAGATTGCTATCAGGCTATCAGGTGGTCTGCTAAGTACCCTGAATGCAATAAAGGGCCAATGAAATGTTTGAGCTGTTCAGGACTCAGGTAACAAAGTTCCAGGTGTAACAAAGAACAGCACAGAGAGCGATGAGGTGGAAGAGCAGCAGGCCGCAATCATACACCTATATTTAGAGGAAAGGACAGGTTAGTCCCAGCTGAGTACCTGCATGTGTGTGCGTGGAGCGTTGAGGAAAAGAGCCTCAGGGCTGTTCTGTGGAAAACCGTCAGTTTTCTACCTCACAAATGCATTTTAACATACTGTATGTAGCCATCTGTCACCTGGAGAGCAGCCCTGCATCTCAGCTTAACCCTGAAAAACAGTGTTTGGGTGATGGGGAGGCCATTTCTGGACCTCAGTATGTCTACTTCTCGTCCTAGGTTGAGCTACATTGTTGTCCCAAAAGGACAGTTTACCTCAGTTTATCCAGGACACGTCAAGGCATGTGACAAGCTAGAAAAAAGATACACTTACCAGCTGTCCGGGGGAAGGGATCAAAACCATGAGTCCTTCAGATGTGCTTCCACTGTCAGGTCGGGAGTTGAAGTGGCCGACTTTTTGGCCCTTGGAGAACCTAGGCCCTCACATGTCACCACACAGGCACCACCCTGAGTATAAGGTTTGGATGAAAATGGGGAATATGATGTAACATATTCAGCTAAAGAGTGTCAGTGTAGCATAGTGGTTAGGAGCAGGACTCGTAACTGAAAGTTTGCCGGTTAGACTACCCACTGGGAAACTGCTGTTGTACCCCTGGGCAAGGTATTTAACCAAGTGTTTTTAACCCAAGGTATTTAACCCAGTTAATATCCAGCTGTATAAGTGGGTAAAATTCTAACCTATGTAAGTCGCTCTGGATAAGAGCGTCTGCTAAATGTCGATAATGCAATGTAAATTAAGGGGGTGGTGAATACTAATGGCAGTGTAGTGAGAATAACTGAAGGGCATTTTCACACTGGCCCAGCAGAGAAGGTGGATGATAAGTGGGGATCGTGCAGGATGCCTCACCTTCTGCATTTTGAGGAAGACCCCAGTCTCACCGCAAAGCACTCCAGCTACTCACTGCTGAAGGGGTTAAGGGCCGCCAGGGTGTCCGGCCAAAGGGAGCTCTCTTCAGTAACAACCGAGTAGATACAGGGCAGTGTACAGAACCACAGAGACTTCTCATGGCTTTACCCCCAGGGCTGTATGTGATGGAGGAGTCGCAGTGCAGCGTTTTAACACAACAGGAGCACTGACACATGCAGGGAGGTGTCCCTTGGGAGTGCAATTCTGCCTCAATTAGCATAAAAAAAAACACAAGTCATATTTTATTGTTGCTTTTGCTTGTGAGAATGTGATTTAACCGGGAAACAGGTTAATGTAGTGTAACACACTAATGTAGGGCCCCAGAGGAGCTGTGTTGCATTGTTTTAGCAGTTTATCTCTGGTCCCTGGCATTCATCGTGATTCTGACACGGTAGAAGGTGCTATGTGTTCACAGTAAATTTACATTAGATTTCAATTGTGAGCCTGACAATTCTCGGAACATGCCCCATCATCATAAAGCATGCGTCTTAAAACGCCGTTCATTTTTAGAACCTAAATTCTGCGATCCGACTAATAACTCCGCCCTGAATTCGCGTCTGTGCATTGGACTCTGATCTGCAGCTCGGCCGGCGCACCGTTGGCAGTACCAGAGAGGGGTTTGAGACGGCGCCCGTCCCCCCGGTCCCGTCACAGAGCAGCTGGCTAACAAGCAAATGCAGAGCGAGCGAGCGTACGGGAGCGTGCGAGAGCGACCCCCCCCCCCCCTCCTGTTTACTCAGCTGGGTGTCCGCAGGGCCCCACGCTATCCCGGCTGCCCCCAGCAGGATCTCCTAATTGCTTCACCCTGGGATAAGTGAACAGCCTGGAGCGATCTCCGCTCCGCAGGCAGCACTGTCTACCCCCCTCCCTCTCCTCTCCCTCCCTCCGTCCCTCCCTCTCTCTCCACCTCCTCCGCAGGGGCCATGAGGAGAGGGATGGATGAACTCGGCGCTCCGCTGCCGTGAACGTGCAAGTTTCTCGTTCCCTCGTGTACCGGCCGCAAAGCGCTCAGCTCCGAGCTGCGGATCAAACGGAGATCAAAAACATGACGTGTCATAAACTGGTGTGGCCCTGGACTGTCACTTCTAGTCACCGCATATTTGTTTGAAAGGAATATTTGAAAGGAATGATTCCGCACTAGATCCTGCTATGATGGGTAACAGACCTACCTATCAAATCATAATATACTTTAATACGGTAAAAGATGGAGTTCAATGCATGCACAAAAACAATCATTTTAGTTATGCTAGTGTGTCTTGCTACCTTGTATACTGTTATTTTCATATAGTATATACCAGCTTCTAGTGCATAAATGTGCATATGAAACATGAAAGTGCTGTTCATTTGATATACTTAACATGACACATATCGGCATGTATTAAAATATATGCAGTATGCATGTTTTCTAACATATGTGATGAAATGAAACATTTAGATAACTATTTCATTTACATATTTAGTTACATAAGTATATGCATATGGTTATACTTAGTGATTTTTGTACCAATAATACTTTAGATAAAGGAAATGAGAGGAGCCATGTTTCTGGGTACAGGCTGCAATTCAGGTCCTGTTTTTAGACCATCCCGGTTACACCTGGCCTGTGTTTATGTATGTGCTGAGCGGGGTATTACACACCTCAGGGGGCCTTCAGAGGGGTACGCAGCGCTAATGAAAACCGGCGGTGAGCAACAGAATGCCCCCTTCCCCCGGACTCACTCTGGTGCACTGGCTGTACACAGCAGAATTAAGAGGGCTCTGGGTACAGCCACGCACCACGGGGGCCACAGATGTTCAGAACCCTTAGCTGCTTCGCTATTCTGACCGTAAATAAAACAATTGACATAAAAAGACTAATAACTCGCAGCTATGATTTGCGCCGCATTATCTGCTCGTACACGCAGTCCTTCCAGGGAAAGTCGTGATGCTTCAAAACCTCTGGAACTCATTTATGCGGATGAATGTTTTCAGGAGCAGCTGAGGTTATGTGCAGTGTCGTCCTCAGTGGTACTACAGCTGTGTCTCACTCCAGGTTCGGGCCCACACCCGTCCTCAGCGGTACCATGCGGTACCAAATGATATAATGGTACTGTCTCACTGCAGGTTGGGCCCACACCAACTACGTCCATCCTGGTGGTTCCACCATGACACCACAACACCATGGCACCTCTGTGCAAAGGATATCTGTTCTTTTGTCACATGGGAAGGGTCTCACAGAACGATGGCATATGTGTCAAGGTTATGCCCACAGCCGATGTTGTCTTTCCATCCCTGCAGGGAGCACTGATCTGACCTGACCTGATCATGCGTATCTTTTCAGACCTGTTTAAACAGACGCTTCGCATCCCGGCGCCCGCGTGTTGGCTGAGCGGACAGCCAGCGCACGGGCACGGGCTAATCAGGGAAGCCCGCGGAGAGCGCCACACACACACACACACACACACACACACACACACACACACACACACACACACACACACACACACACACACACACACAGAGTGCCTCACAAACACACCTGGGTACACAGAGCACGCCACCACCCCGTATCCAGCGCCAACTGCTCGGAGCCAACTGTGAGCCAATTACAGCGGGCCTGGCACGCTCGCTCCACACCGCCACAGCGCGGTCACTGCTGGCATCCAAGGTGACACGCGCACGCTGTCGGGGGACGCACACGAAGGTGAAGCGGCTGAAACTTTCCCTGTGCGGGTGCTGGAGGGGTTCCCGCCGGTGCCGCCAGGTGACAGCAGGCCCGGACCGAACTGGCCGTCAGCAGGCGCCAGCCCGGCGCCGGAGGAGAGAGGCGTTACAAACGGTTTAAACGTTTTTCCCGGCGTGGTGTGATCAGCGGCTCCGGCGCCTGGCGGTGTCGCCGCGGTGGTGGCGTGCGGTCCTGACAGACGAGCGTCTCGGAGGCGGCCGCTCGTTTCACACCCGGCTCTCGCCCCGGCGTCCGGCACTCTGGAGGAATCCGGACAGACGGTCGCCCAATCTGGCCACCCCGGCTGGCCGCGCTCCGCAGTCCTCCTCCGCTCCGCAGTTCCCCACCCCCGTGTCTCCCGCCGCAGGTCAGGATCCAGCCTGGCCCTTGGTGGGGAGATCACAGCCCCCACTAATCTCCCACAATGCCGAGCGGCGGACAGCGGGGCGCGTTCGGAGCGAGCGGAGCGTGAAGGGCTCGCCGGAGGGAGGCGCGCGGAACGGGCAGATGAGGCCGCGAGGCGAGGCCTGCCCCCCCCCGGCCCCCTCCACCCCCCCGCTCCTCCAGCACCTCCTGTAAGGAGATAAACGCTGGGCCCCGTCCCGTCTTCAGAGCTCGCATCAGCAGGATGCGTGGGGCACCGTGCGACACGGCAGCCGCATAATTATCTGAGCATGGTGCTGCAGAGGGGTCTCTAATTGAACCTCCAAAGTCCCATCTCCAGACCCTACGAATCGCGCTCCTTCAGAGACCTCGGAGGCGCGAGGCAGATGGAGGCAGCCAGAGAGCCACGGTGGGGTGGCATTGGCCGGGGGGGTTGGGGGGGAGGGGGAGAGTTCCAGGGGCAGGGAGCCGAGGAGCTTTTTGAAAAGGTAAAAGACGAGATGGGTTTCTCATGCGAGACAAGCGAGGGAGGAACCGGACTGGATTTATTTGTGCAAGCCTGTGACAGCAAACCCACGCAGTGACTGACTGGGTCCATTTTCGCAGCATATGGGATGGTTTAAGGTCCCTGAGGAAACTCTTCGATTAAAGAGAAACAAATGAAAGGTAGGCCCCATGGTCCTGATGGCCGCAGCAGTGCAGGGAGCCCAGAACACTGTGGATCTCACACTTGTATATGTTGCTTGCTTTACGTTAATGCACACAAAGGCATCATGAGTGTTGAATTCATTTACAAAAAAATAGTGGAGCCAGTTTAAAGTGCCATTGTACCATGCCCATTGTTGCAAACTCTACTGGAAAAAGCTTTTCTTGTCATTCTAGAGGGTATTTCTCCAATAACATTTTGGAAATGTATTCAGCAAAGATACAAAATAAAATTCAGTGCAATCGGGGAAAAACAATACAGTGCAGAGCACCGCAATGAAAGTGGAATTCTCAATGTGTGGGGATGCATCCTGCAGACATCACCCTTCCAAACATATGCATATACCATTATCTGCTGTTGTGACTTAGCTATGTGGTAACATTGCTACAAAGTTACAGAATTGTTGTGTGGCATATTAAGCATTATCTTTTCAGGGCAGTCAGTGGCAGCACAGACACGGGTCCTGAAGGCTGCAGGAGAGTCTGGAGCACAGAGGACCCAGAACACTGTGGACAGACTGAGGCAGGCCCTTCCCAAAGCACAGCACAGAAGGCTCTCTGCCCTTTAAAATATACCCCAAACTCTCTAAAATGACCTGCACAAGACAATTTTACATTCAACTTCTCAAGCGTAACAGATTGTCTAAGAGCAAGATGACTGAATGAAAAAGAAACAAGCCATGTGCTACCAAACCATTTATTTCAAAAATAAAAGCATTACGATGTTGAATATATAATCCCATAATCACAACGTAAAGAAATAGAATTTAAACAAAACCCTTTGCAAAAAAAAAAACTTGGAAAAAAAATAAAAACGTCAAAATCAATACAAAAATGTAGATAAAACATTTACATCGCTTAACACCTGAATAATAACAGATATCTCTTCATTTTGTGCACAGAAGGTGATATAACTTATAACACAGAGTGGCGACTTCCATCTTACACAGTAAAAAAAGCAACCTGTAGTCCTTCAAATACAGCAACATGGTTGCTCTCTCAGAGGCCAGAGCTTTGACCCTCTTCCACCAAACAGGAATATAAATCCATCCACTGTTTGATACCGTTGTGCTTCTGACATGAAAAAGTCAGAGCAACAGCGAAGGCAGTAAGTACTCACTTCTACAAAGCTGATGAATGGATTTTGCTCTTCGTGTATACTGAGAATAAGCATTTTCCATGTTCTAAACAGGTGCCGATATGCTTGTACATGTTAATGTCTTTGCTTGTTACATATAAGAGGGGGGGAGAGGTGCTACAAGTGCCCTCACCATGGGGGTAACCACAAACGCTGACCTTTATTGCTTTATGACAGGAACGAATGCAGGCCAACCCACTTACTATCCTCTTAATAATCTTTTTATATAAGCTTAAAGAACAGGTTTCTGCATGTAAAGATCCCTGTTAAGATCAGCAGCCGGTAAACATTCCCCAGATTCTATTGGCAGGCTTCAGTGAAGCCTCAGTGTTTTCCTACCTCATCACATCTGCTGATGAAATGTGCAGGCCACGCCCACAAAGGGAGTTGATTGGCTATTAAAAAGAAAAAAAAAATCAGCAGCTATTTTGGAAAGACTCGGCCTCATCCAATGAGCAGTGGAGACTGGGAACAGAGGACACCGGGTCAAAGCTGAGCAATTCGACATGATTACCAGGGTTTAGGAAGTCTATCTAATTTCACCATGAAGGATAATCTTATATAGGTAGTGCTACAAATAAATCACAGGCACAGCGCACCAGTGGGAACTAAAACCATGGACATACCAATCTTAAAAAAGCACAGACAACACTAAGAGGAAAACCAAGCATGAGCAGAGGAATTTAAAAAGAGATTTTGGAGATTACTTCCTCACCTAATCTTTCCATGTAATAAATGCAGCTAAAGGAACTGAGTATTTAAACATGAGGAAGCAAACCTTTGAGTAAACCAAGTGCAATTACCATGATGGATTCCATTATCCACAGACATATAAGGTCAGAAAGTGACAACTCTACAGTGCAGTTACATATAACTATGTCCCTGTAGAAGACATTTTGGAAGTGAAATGTTACTACTAAACATTTTAAATATTCTCCTTTCTCTTTAAAGTATTCAATAACTGATACTTGTATCTCACAACACATATAGCATGAAAGAAAATCTCACACCTTACTGTATATGTTGCTAAATCACTTTACATTAATGTGCACAAAGGCATCAGGAGTGTTAAATTCAGTTACATAAAACAGTGGAGCCATTTTAATGTAAAGTACCATTACACCATACCCATTGTTGTTTTCTAACGGGAAAAGCCTTTCTCGTCATTCTAAAGGGAATTTCTCCAGTAGTGTTTTGCAAATTTAACGTAGCAAAGACACAAAATAAAATTTTAGTGTAATTAAAAGTAAAATAACACAGGAAAGAGCACCGCAATGCGGACATCACCCTTCCAAATATGTGCATGTACCATTCTCATAACGCTGCTCTTGTTTCATAGCTTTGCAGTAACATTGCTGCGAAGTTACAGCCCGTTCTGCATTGTATTTTCAGGGCATTAATTGGCAGCACAGACTAGAATCACGGTTATGCATGTTTTACACACTGTCTGCATCTGACGTGCCTATCTAAAGTACCGCAGGCCAGCTCTCCTCAGCCAATGAAATGTGGTCTTTGGTTTGACTGATCAATGGTTTGATATGATCTAACAACCTGTTTCGACAGAGGCACTTTAGACTACTTAGTGATCAATTCCGAACGACAGTAAGGACCTAATCTGGTGTTCGAGAACTTGAAACTTGTTACTTGCTAAGGTCTGCAGCAGTAATATACATATTTGAAGCTTAGCTGCAAGTTTTAAGAGGGGAGACAGCATTTGTCCTTTAACCGGCCATATTATCATATTATAAGTGTCTGATGAGGCTGAACGGCCCAAGAAGGAGTTATGTCCCGC
Source organism: Megalops cyprinoides (assembly GCF_013368585.1). NCBI lineage: Eukaryota > Metazoa > Chordata > Actinopteri > Elopiformes > Megalopidae > Megalops > Megalops cyprinoides. The sequence goes on along the minus strand of NC_050600.1, from coordinate 5,210,284 downwards.
ATTGAATGAGACGTTCCCCCAAAGTCACAACAGTACCTTTGTTTTACCACTAAGGCACGAATATGGGGATCCACCAAAGCATCTGCAGGAGCCAATGAAATGGGCCTTTCCTTGCTCCTGGTTTGTATCCACCACTGAACTCTAAAGCTACAGTGGAGCGTAACTGTGTGCTTTAGAAACAACAAATAAGAAAAACTTACAAAAAAGGTAAAAGAAGGCAAATGAAGTTGCCATCAGGTAGTTTATAAAAAGAAGTAGTGAAAGGTGACATGTAAGTGCCAGTGTTGCTGAACCCTGCAGAGAAGCTCCTTAGGCACCAGAGTGCTAGGAATCCATGCACCTCTTCACAAGCTTTCAGGACAGTACTTCCAGCACCATCTCGCAAACTGCAGTTCCTGCAGAAAACCACATCTCTTTCCTCCTGAAAAAGCATTCCTGTGCAAGTAGGAAACCTGCACCGCCCATGTAAACATTCACGCCCCTGTCAACCTCAGCACTTCAGTCAGTGCCAGATGCTTAAAAACCAATGCTGCATACCACCTGATCCTCCACAAGCTCTTCATCACATAATAAATAGCTATTAACACGAGGGACAAATAGGATCTGAACCAGGGATCAGGTGTCAGCTCAGATCTTGCCATGCAGTGTAGACAATCAAAAAACAAACTTTAAAAAAGAACTTGGCCTGATATGGCACACGCAGTTTTAAGACCTATAAAAGTGACTTTGACACACGCTCTAAGGAGAACCCGACACATAAGTTAAAAAAAAGGAGGCAACAAACCACATTAGGAGACAAACCAGAGGAAATAAGCAGCACTAATCAAAGAGGTAAACACCTTGAGAAGGAGTGTGTTTTCTAAACGGAGACGGATGAGGTGTGATGTCGGAGCGGGCTGTCCAGAGAGAGTGTTCCGTTTGGCAGGATGTGCTGATCAGACAGCAGGAAGGCATGTGGGCCCCGTTGCCGAGGGAGAGAGAGGCCTTGGAAACGCTCTCCGCTTGGCCGCGGCTCCCGGCTCCCCCCGGCACTTGCCAAGGGTCACGGCTGAACTTCAGAGCTGTCAATCAGCGGCCTGGAGAGGTGGACAAAGAGGCTGTCCATAATGACGGCTACTGGGGCCGCCAGCCCGGGTCACATGGTACAGCCCGCGGCCGCCCCTGCCGAGATCTGAACAAACGCGGGTTACCCGGGAAACCCAGCGACACAAACACACGGAGCACCTCGAGCTCCCTTTCACACCGGGATGGAGTGAGAGGGGGAAGTTGGGGTGGCGGGGGCTGGGGGGCTGGGGGGCGTATCGCAACATTTTAGAGACGAAACAAAATCAGAAGCTCTCGGTCACAGACAGAGACCGGTTTGTGACGGGCCGATGACCCGGTGGGGGGGTGGGGCGTGGCGCGCCCCTCCCTCTCGCTCGGCGGCGGCGTTCCTTCGCAGGTCCCTAAGAAGCGTACTAAAAGGATGGCGGGAGCAGGCGAGCGGGCAAGGGAGAGCGGCGGGGTTGGCCGGCCCCTCCCCTCCGTCTGGCTACACACGGCTGGGAAAGGAGTGGCCCCGTAGCGGCTGCCTCCCCCTGAAAGGGAGGAACCACAGGATCTTCCAGCGGGTTCCAAAAACCTCAGCAAACGTCTGCTGCCACGGCTTCCTGGGCTGGTTACTGAGAGACAGGGAGAGAGAGAGAGAGGGAGGGAGGGAGGGAGAGAGAGAGGGAAAGAGAAAGGGGGAGAGAGAGAGGGGGAGAGAGAGAGAGGGAGAGAAAGGGGGGGGAGGGAGAGGGAGACAGAGAGAGGGAGAGAGGGAGAAAGATGGCCATTCACAAATAAACCCTCAAACAGCCGTCATCTTAGCAACCAAGTAGAGACGCACACATTTAGACATTCACATGAAGACTTACAGACCACCACCCCCATAACATACACACACACTCTCTGTGACACACACAGTAAGGGGGATACAATGAGCATGGCACGAGTCCACCAAATCCTGTCACACCCAGCGTGCCTCTCTCAGCACATTTAGCATTACAATAACGCGTTCCCCTTCAAAAGGCATCAGCCCCTGTCCCACCACGAGGCCTGAGCCTGTCAAAACCCAGCATCTGAACAGCATCACCATACAACCACGGAACAATATCCAATCAGAAGTCACTCGCATTTCTACCACATACATAAGGCCTATGACATCTACTGGAAACCCAGATTCAACTGAGGAGAGTACAGTTTTAGACAGGCATTCCAGGAAACACAATGACCTGTAAGTGGGGACTATCTATACAGGTAAAGGTACCCATGTCTGCATAGCTGTTCCATCCGGCCCTGAACCTTCCATTTAGACCGAGCCGCTGGCACTGATGTGTGCGTATGAACAGGAGAGACCCAACAGCAGAGTGTCGGGGCGAGAGGTGCGAACGGAGGCAGGGACTCACATCTCGTCCAGGAAGTGGGACATCTTCTCAATGGTGGTAGTGTCCTGTGAAGAGAGCAAGCGTGACCGTTTGAGCACCGTGAGCATTGTGACAGAGGCTTCAATATCACAAACACCTCACTTAACCTACCTTCAGCAAACAATGAAGACCTCGCTTCCACGAACCCAACCCTACATACAGCTTGACGTGAGGCATGATATATGTTCATTTCTTTACATTTTCAGGGTTATACACAAGGGCATTTGCATAAAAGATGTGAAATAAAAGCGGAGTGAAGGTGCCGTGCAGAAACATGGAGCTCTCAATGGTCACGCTGTGGGAAAAGATCTCCGATTTCCTACACAATGAGAGTGATGTGCGAACCCGCGTCAGGGCCGATTTAAACAATGCCAACACCGCAGCTGACACCAGCGGCAATCCTTCGCCGCCTTCGCCGTGCCAGCCTGGCAGCGGGATAAGACAGCTGCTCTCTCACAACCGGCGGTGTGCTCGGAGACGCAAACCCCTCCTCACGTGAAACGGAGAGAGGAGACAGGCTGAAGACAGGCAGTACGTAATTCAGACAGGATTTATGCAGGCAGCGCAGAGACACCCGAACACAGCCCCGACTGACTGGCATGGGTTCCCCCAGGGTGATGGCATCTCTCTGCGGGATTGGACGGGGCTCAGCCAATCAGAGGCCACGGTGGTATGTGATAGTGTCGGGCGTCTCAGATAAAGCTTGAGGACTCCCCACATTCTGAGTACTACATGCTACATACTCAGACAGACAGAGATGAGTATGGGGAACACAGGTGAGCCGTGACATACAGCTCTGATATCAGGCGCACCTGGCTCTGCCGCTGGTGGGTGTGTACTGCTGTGTGTGAGTGTGTGTGTGTGTGTGTGTAGTGAAAGCCTTTTAGTGTCAGTGTATATGTGGCTGTACTGCGTCTTCTCTGTGTGTTCATGTGTGCCAATGACACCACTGTACGGTAAGGTCAGCCATGTCTACTTGTGCATACCTGTGTGCATACACATTTCCCTATTTACTTTGAATGTTTTCTTGAAAATGCCTGTACCTGTGTGTGTGTGTGTGTGTGTGTGTGTGTGTGTGTTTAGCCACGTCCTCAGCTGCTCCCGGGCTGCTTGCGAGCCCACAGGTGTGAAGATCTGGCTCCATGTGCTCACACTCCCTGATCCATTAGCGTGACGCGAATTAAGCAGGTGACCCCAGAGCAGGCCCAATCCTTCCACCCTACAGGAGGAAAGCCGAGTGCCGTCTGCCTTCACGCCGGAGGAGAAGGGGATTTAGACGCAGGCTGACGACGGCTCGATAAGGAGGCCTAATCAGAGGGCTCGCACGGAAAGCAGCGATTAAACAGCCCGAGCTGTGAATCCAATCAGGCGTGATCAAATCGGACACTGCGACGTGGAGCGCACTAATGATGAGACAGGTGAGGTAGGGAGCCTCTTCCTGAGGTACCTGCTCACCCCTGGGAGCCCTGAGGCAGAGTGGCAGCACACTGCTGGAGAAAGGGCCAGAGGTTTTACTGATGCTTCTCAACACCCTTCAGCTACAACCACGTCTGTGTCGCCACACCCTCCCCTCTTCACAACGCGCTCTGCCAACTCCTGCATCAATTCAGTGCGTTTTAAAGGTGCATCTGAAGTTTTATTCTTCAGTTCCTGCCAGGAGGGTCAACCGTGACCTCAGATCACTTCCATAGTGATGACCTCAGCAAACAATGACAGTAGGGAATGTAAAGGATTGCTAATCAACCGTAAAGGGGCCAATCTGGTGGCCAGAATTTGCGTAGGACTCCAGGGTTAACACCCCTCCCACATCTGTGGGATATTTAATGACCATAGTGAATCAGGACCTTTCTTCACTGTTCAAAAGACAGCATCTTCTACAGCACAGTGTACCCTGTTACTGCTATAGGCTTTATGTGGTGCAGAGGGAAGACTGCCTCCTACTGGTGCAGGAAGAATACTTCAGACAGCACATCTTGTGAGGGCTGCCGGCATCTCTTTGAGGGCTGTGTAAGTTCAGGGCTCCGTCAACTTCGCAGTTAAAAATTCCCTCTTGCTCAAGATGACTACATTTTAAATTCTGCCTCTTTCAGGAAATATTTTTGAATAAAATACTTTGGTGACCTTCATTTGTTGGTATTTTGACTGATATCTTGTATGTTATAGTGGTCAATTAATTTAATTATCTTGCCTGCATATGAGTCTCACGGTGTAGATCACAGATGGCATTAGTGGAGAAAAAGACAGTTTCACTAAACCCAGCCCAAGCTAGGGCAGCACAGTAATGCTGAAACGATGCAGCCCTTACGTGACCCAGCGCTGAGGAGGCCGAGCAGCAGATGGCACAGCTCGATGCGACTGTGTTCTGTGTGTGAAACCGAGCGTGCTCCGTTTCTGTCACACGCATCACAGAGAGACACGCAAACATGCAAGCCTCCCATTCACAGAGCGGGCAATCTCAGGGCCACCTGATCTCAGGGCCACCTGTATCAGTCTGAGACATGCCAATGCTCTCTTACAGACACACACACACACACACACACGCACACGCACGCGCGCGCGCACACACACACACACACACACACGAGCACACACACGCACGCATGCCCCTGTATCCACAAATGCACACATCTGAAGCACTATTCCAGAGCAGTGACCTTGTAACGGACATCACAGAATCTGCAGAAGGACACCAAACCGGACACACTGGGCCTTCAGCAGTCTGGCAGACTGCAGGTGGAGATGCTACAGACCACAGCACTGATAAACAGCTGCCGCAGCCACAGGTACCCAAGTCCCCCCCCCCCCCCCCCCCCCCCACCAGTAAAGCCTCCTCCTGGAGTTTCACAGTGAGGCGTGCCCAGGAAACCCTCTTTCACCAAGGGAACGAGTGCTCCACACGGAGCAGAGGGCGAACACTCAGAGGCACACCCCCCTTCCTAAACAGCAAACTCCATGCATAATTCATACAAGGAGAGGGGACAGCACCAATCACACGGCTTTCTACACCAAACCCCATTCATCAAACCCCATTCACATAACACATGCAGGTAAACTGCAATAAGAGCAGCGAATTAAACAGCAAGGATAATGCTTGAATCTGGGAGGCGTCTCTCTGTTTCCGGCGGGAGCCGATGTGTCAGCGGGGGGGGAGGAGGGGGAGCAGCGGAGTGGGACGGGATCGTTTCGGTTCCCCCTCCACTTCCACAGGAAGGGGGGGGGGGGGCTTGGGGTTTCTCATCTGCAGACCCCCCCCCCCTCCCCCCAGGGGCGGTGGAGCGACCCACATGTGCGGGAACATCTGGCCGAATCCCAGCGCGTCCTTCACGGGAATCTTCTCTTTAAACAAGAGGCATAATCCCCCTCCAATCAGGGCCCTCGATCAGGCAGCACGGAGGAGGAGGCATGCCCCCCCTCGCTCAAACATCTGGCAGCGCCGGGGCCCGACGGCTCGGATCCCGCGATGGAAAATAAGATTAGGGTATCTGCGCTTTTTAAAGGGTATGAGTAATTTCTAATTATTTTAACTGGGTCAGAGATAATCCTCTTTGCCAGCCCTCACACGATGTCATCAATTAAGGGCTCACAGTTAAAAGTGATTATCCCGGTACCTCCCGGTTAAGACCGAAAAGGGATTTTTATTTGTTGTTGTTGTCTCTGGTGATATTGTGCGTGGTGCCGCTGCAGTTTGTAAAACAATGGTTTTGGGAGTCAGCACATCACAAGTGCTCCGCTCCTCAACGGCAGCGACACAGAACGCCACAGAAGCAACCGATGGCTTCTGCTAACGTCATTTCAGTTATCGACCCCGCTGCCTGGGCCTTTGCCGGAGATCTCCCAGCTTCATTTCAGCCTGGCTCTATCCAAACTGGGCGATGGGCGAACATCACTCACTCCCTATTGTCACGTGTAGAGTGGTGCTGGTGCTGGTGCTGGTGTTGAGCGTTACTCTTGTCCTGGATGGGCTCAAACAGCACTGATCTATACACCAGGCCCGGTCTCACCAGTCTATACTGTATCTACACACCAGGCCTGGTACCTACCTGTCTATACTGTATCTACACAATGATCTACACACCAAGCCTGGTATCCATCAGTATATACTGCATCTACACACCATCAACATTCCAGAGAAGCAGAGAGGTGCTCATCCCAACTGTTTTGACACTGGCGTGACACCACAAAGATCCTGCAAGTGCCCTTGCTATTTAATATAGAAATGGCATTGCAAAGAAAGCTTGTGCAAAACCTAAAAAAAAAACCTGGTTATTTGTTTAAAGGGATGACATTCAGAGATGGAAACCGTGCCCCTTCCTGAGCAGGCCGTCCCGATGGCCTCTGCAGTCCTGCGTGTTTGAGGAGCCTGCGTGGGGTCCCCTGTGCAGGGGAGAATGGGAGGCAGAGGCGCAGGGAGCGTGACTCACCGCGAGGATGCCGGTTATCTGCGTGTAGAAGAGGTTGCTCATGCCCCCGAACATCAGCAGGCCCATGAAGGTGGAGATTCGCAGCAGAGCGAGCTCATGGCGGGAGGTAAATCCCTCCTGTTGGGGGGGGAGACAGGGACGGGAACGGGACACAGAGACAGAGAGAGAGTCAGTCACAAAATAGCCCCTCCATCAGCCATTATCCTAATCTCCATCCCAGCATATTAATCTGCAGGGCGCACTGCCGCCGGCGTATTTGCGGGCTCTTCATTGCGCCTGACAGCCGCATTGTTTTAACGGCGGCGGTTCATTCCGATTCCACACTCGAGGCAAAGCCGATTGTTCCCCTCACTGGGGGCTTGTTTCGGGAATATCGCAGTCCCACAGACTCCCCGCGCCAGGCCTTGCCGTTCGCCAGGATCCGGGACGTTACAGCCGGCTCCAGGAAGCTAAGCTCTCCCTGCACCGCCCCGAGAGTGGGGGTGGGGGGGAGACACATTATCTCATTCAAACAGCCGGTTCCGGATCCATTCACTCATCGTGGCTGTCCGTCTTCATTTTGGGGGAGGGGGAGAGGGGTGCATAAATACACAAACGGCATCGGTAAATGAGCACTGGCAGGCTTTATTTTCAGGCTTCTGAAAATGAGTGTGGCACTGATGACACCAGGTAGTCTATTTCCTTTCACATGATGTCTTCCTCCAATGATGGAATGGTGTTCGGAACTGAGCACCAAATATGCATATTTGTATGTACATTCAGATATTACAATGTGCATACAAGTGTGTCTGTGTGTGCGTGTGTGTGTGTGTGTGGGTATACGTTTATATAGACATACTGTACATACACCCATTTTTTATTTCCAACTCCATTTTCCATTTGAAAGGCATGACGATGAAAGGGGTGACATAAACCCATCTCTCGTCACTGAAAGGCAGGACAGCATGTGGACCTCACCCATTCAAACCTTCAAAGGCCATAGGGTGACAATCACAGCCACCCTGCCCTACATGAAGCATAGCTCCAGGCAAACCCTGAGAAAGGAGGTCACAGAGAGGGAACATGCCCTAACCCTAAAACAGAAGGTGGCAATCAGGGGAACATGGCACAAACCCTACGACGGGAGGTCAGTGTGGTGAACACACCCTAAACCTTGAGAAAGGAGGTCACAGTGAGGGAATGTGCCTTTAAACCCTAAGACAGGGGGTGACAGTGAGGAGACGTGGGCCTCACCTCATCGGCCCGCGGGAGAGGCTGGAAGTAGTAGTACTGGCAGAAGTCCAGGCCCAGAGTGAACAGGCTGAGCACCTGTGTGTAGAAGCAGAGCTGCAGGAAGAGCCAGTGGTTGTCCTCCCCCACACAGTTATTGATCCTGCAGAGACGCAGAGACACAGGGGGCACGTCACAGCCCTGTCCCGCCCAGAGCGTGCATGCACGCACACTCACAGGCGCGCTTATACACGCTTATGCACATATGCACACACATACACACACAAACACGCATGCACACACGCACACGTAATGAGGCCTGCATCAGATATCACATTTCAAAATTTGAAACCATTTGGAAACCAATTTGGAAACAATCACAGCTTATTCTCTGCGCAGTTCTACGGCAATAGTGACATGCGGTGATTACTACCACCAAACAGTAACTTATAAAGCTCATTAGGCTGCATTCCTGCACAGGAATGGCTCAGAAGTGCTATAGACCCGTGCTGAAAACGATACCACCCTCACTCTGGCACGGTGGCCATTTCAGGTGATGACAGGCAGTCACGACTTGCTGGATCCAAACAAATCTGGAGCTCCTGGGCCTTACTGTACCCCCTCTGCCCTTAAAACAGCGAGGCTCCCGTGTCACCCGATACAGACACAGAGGAAATGAGAGATTCGTTATTACCGCACAATTACTGCAGCGGGAGACCAAAATAAAGACACGTGAGGGACGGAGCAGTGTCTTCTTACAGGGCCGTGCTTCTGGGACGATGCACTGCGAGAGACAGCTCGGGAGAGGCTAACAGCGGAGTCAGGTTTCCCGTCAGCAGAGGGTTAACTGGGAGAGCGTCACAGGTCAGCGGGCTGCATGTTTCCACTCTACCGGCCCTGCTGGCTTTGGACGCGCGCAGCGAGGACACACCTGCACACCTCTCTCAGTCCAAACAAACAGCTGTCAGTCAGAGGCAGTCGTTCGGGGGGACCGGGGGCTGTTTATTGTGACAGAGCTCACTTCCTTCCTGAGGGGAGAGCCCACAGGGACCCCGTCAGAGATCTCTCAGGCCCCCGTCACAACACAGCCTGCCAGAGAGCGCTGTCAGTCACCACTCTTACAGGGAGGGCTAACATACCGCAGCACATGCAGGTATGCGCGCGCGTGCACACACGCACACACACAGTTATGCACACACGCACACACACACTCACTCACAATCACACGAACACACTCCCCACCTCATCGTTTTAGCAAAGTTGGAGCAACATTTTCCTGTGGGCTAACAACCTGCCCTACAGGCATGATTTGTAATAATGTGATGTGTGGCAAACCTGCATTCTGCACTATTAACACATCCCACTGGTGTGTCATGGAAACACCACACTACAGCTCCTGTCACTCCTATCACAGCGGTGGAACACTAGATCACCACCTGTGTGCACCACCGCCCGGCCTCGCACGGCCTGTCTGAGCTGGGGGGGTGACCTTTGACCTCACCAGGGGCAGTGGTGGTCCATCCTCCGCACACAGTGCCCACAGCGGCTGCAGTGGTGGGACCTCTTGGGCCGCATCAGGTTGCACTTATTGCACAGCTCCCATTGGTCACGTTCTGAAACGAGAGAGAGGGGGGAGGGGCCAGACGGTCAGCAACGGCTGCTACCACTGGCCCACAGACCAGGGGCCAGTCGCAGAGCAGCGGCTAACAAATACACCAGAACATTTTAATACAGCTGATTTTGCTGAATTCTACATAATGCATAACTGACATTTAGTTTTACAAGAGGTGTGCCCCCAGTGTGACTGAATCATTACAATGACTTTCAGCAAACTGTAGAAATCAGACAACACAAAGGATCGTGTCATATCCCTTCCTCACTTGAGACAGCGCAATGAGAGCTGGGAGACCACACTGGGAGCAGCTGATGGATTCTGCCCTCTGGAGGCACCTGAGGTCCACTACACTGATCTCATAGGGATATTCATGCCCAATGGTGCAGGGGAGCGAGGCCGGAGCTCTGCTACTCCACGCGGCTGCAGGGTAAGCATTCGGCCAGGGGTCAGTGTGCTGCTTGAGCCCCCTGCTTTCTGCTGTCCGGAGGCCATCTTAGGCTGGCTATCCCTGCTCACCCCACCACCGCCCTCCTCTGTGGCCTCTCTGTCTTGCGGCAGGGCTTGAACAGAGTTATGCTCACACTCAGAGTTCTGGGAGTGCTGTTAGCCCGGTCTGACACTGTTATTCATTCAACTTGAATGGATGCACTCCTGTTATCTTGTGCTGGAAGTTGCTCTGGATAAGAGCGTCTGCTAAATGCATGTAAAAAAATGAACGCGTGTGAGACCGGCCTGCTCAGGAGGCCGGGCTCCACCGGGACGCTGAGGGGTCTGCAGGATCGCCGTGGCGGTGTCACCTTGCATACCTTCCAGGGTTTAAAGCGCTGCACTCCTGAAAGCCGTTTCATATCCTCCCATGAACCACAAGGGCCGCATTCAAGTCGCTTTACATTCTTAATTATGCTATCGTATTACTCCGGTTTCCAGGGAAACTGGCTGCATGTCACCGCCTCCAGCTAACGGCTAACTTAGCGCGGTGCTAACGGCGTCAGCACGCAGATTTGTGTTGGTGGTTTACTGATGTTAAAGGACGCGGATCAGCGTTAAGTGGCTTTGCATTCAGCGCTGGTGGTGATGATCAGATGGACGTCCACCAGCTTAGCGCTGATCCACTGCTTTCCTCGTAGAAGGTGGCGGGGATTTTGGTAATCTGTTCGCAGAATCGCGCTTTACGCTGAAGGGCTCATCCTGTCCCCTGGTGATACAGAAACAGAAAGCCCGGGTCCTGACCCTCACTGTGAGGCCCAGAATGCAACCGCCTTTCTCTCCCCCGTCACTCACAACAGCCACTCCTGCCTCTTCCCTAACACCTCTGCTCTACAGCCCTAACCCATGTCCAGAACAGCCCAGGTGTGTTCAGACTGTCTAAGATTCTGTCCTGTCCAGAACAGCCCAGGTGTGTTCAGACTGTCTAAGATTCTGTCGTGTCCAGAACAGCTCAGGTGTGTTCAGACTGTCTAAGATTCTGTCCTGTCCAGAACAGCCCAGGTGTGTTCAGACTGTCTAAGATTCTATCCTATCCACAAGAGCTCAGGTGTTTTCCCAGAGTCTAAGATTCCGTCCTCCCAAAAACAGCCCAGGTGGAATGCTGGTAATGTCACTGCCACCATGCTGTCATGGCAACGAAAGCAGGCTCTGGAAGCGCAGATGAGACAGACTGTGTTTGCTTGCCAAAAGAGCAAGGACAGATGATGTCTGCCAGCTTGCTAGCTAGCCAATAAAGACACAAGCGTGGGGAGAGAGTGCAACTGATATTATCTCTCCTGCTCATTTCATAGAAACACAAATGATGCAATTTTCCTTCTCTATGCTACGTTATTCAAGTAAGTAACAACAGTGCTTTATAACAATGCCATCAAAACAGCGGTGCAGGGCGGCTTTTGCAGGGATTTCTGTGGCCTTAGGACAGGGCTGGCTTAGTGCTAGCCTCGTAGTGTCAAACAGGTACAAGAGAACTGCTCCTCTGAGTGGCAGCAGAAAGATGCTCATGTCTCTTCCATGCCTGTTCAGCTGGAGCTGTCAGACTGTTGGGGAACAGAGCAGGTTTGATGGTGGCACATCTCTCCAGTCCTGTCCTTTATTGGCTCAAATACACTGAAACAAGAGCATCCACAGCCTCTGACAGAGAGCAAAGAACACACCACATTATTAGAGGGACACAATGGCAATCTTTCAGTTTCTAAGGACAGTTTCTAACCTTTAATCAATGAGACTGAACCGCAGGCTTACTCAGCCGCACTTTGATCTCCTGCGCTCCACTCTATCCCAGAATCCACTCTCTTTACATAAGACTGAATCAGTGCACATCCTCCCACTTATTATCGAACTGGTTTGTTCACATTCCAGATACTGCTGACATCACATTAACACATGAATTTTTCTTTACATACATGGCAAATGTGGCGCTAGAAATACTAGCTGTCATTTCTGTGCCAAATCAAAAGCACTAATTTAACTTAAATAATTACATTCATTCTTGTACTGCTGATTACACATGAGTATTGAGGAGTAAGAAACATTTAACACGTTTTTTCTAATTTGAATTTGTGCATTTGTGTTAATCTTGCTCCCTCTAGTGGGGGATTTTATGAAAGGGGGGAAAAAACCTCTCCAGATGGATAAAGCAAGGCAAGTCCAGTAACACTAAGGATTCATTCACATGCAAATGTTGTGGCTTAACAGCTATTAATTAATCCTACCCAATGCTGTTACACAGTCTAGTGTGGGGCGATGATACTGACCATGTGAGGGAAAAGATTCGCATCCCCATTTTAGAGTCCACAGAGTGAGAGAAAGAACTCTCACATCTCAGCCTTCCACGCAAGTTGTACTAATATGATTTCACCTGCACTTTCTTAGCCGGTCGAACAATTCCTGGATACGCTTATTTGATTATAATCTATAGCAAATGTAATGTTCTTCCCGTAAAGCAAGGAAAAGTTTAGTTTTAGTATCCGATCCTGGATCCACTGCACCGACAGCTCTGTGTTCTTGTGTAAGCATGAAGGAAATGGTCAAATGTGCAGCTGCTCCCTGCAAAGCTGCTGCCAGTAGTCAACTCCTGCTTCAGGTGTACATACCTGTGCTCATGCTGATTTGCATGCAGACTGGAGTTGATAACAGTTATCACCACCTGCTTCAAGCAGGGCTGTCCTCTACAGGTGTGGCTACCTGTGGTAAACTCAGCATGCGTGAACTGTGCTAGGCACAGAAAGGGTCCCCATAACCGTACCGAGCTTCAGGGTGAAGGAGGTCTCAGGCTGACAGAGGCAGCACCATCTCCACGCTATCTGTTCATCGTGATTGACAGGTTTAGTTCAATTAGTTCAGTCGAATGTATTCCCCATGCAACAAATCTCTCAAAACCGATTTCAGATACAGAAATAAACTCAGCAAAGCCTGCCCTCACCATAATTCATGGAGGTAGAGCTCCAGGGACTGAGCGTTTGCATTTTACTGACCGTTAGAGCACCTCACTAACGTTCCAAGCCAGATGCAAACACAGATTGTACAGACTGTTTGTACTGATTGTATAGCTCTGTTGTACTGATACAGCAATATAAAAGCTTTGCGTCCTCCTCCCAGCAACGGAGAGGGCGAAGCGTTACTCAGACCTCAGCGAATGGCTGAAGGCCCTCGAGTTTGAGTGCGTTTCCATGGTCTAGATGTTGTGCAGACCATGCAAAAAAACCAGTGACAAGCAGGCTCCAGAAGCTCACTAACAGCTGTGTACTAACGGAGCCATGCAGGAAACCACGAGACCACATCAATTTTTAAAGATTAAAATCTCAAAGAGGATCCATTATCACCGGTGTGTACTGACATTCTCTTCCCATGAACAATTCATGAGGTGACTTGCCCGTGACGGGAGTTATAACTCACCTAATTAGCGGTGACATCACTGTGTGTTAGACGGGGGGGTGGGGGGGGGCTCTTACCGGAGTGAGGGATGTGCGGGTTCTGGGGGAGCCGGCCCGGGTCCGCAGTGGAGGCTCTGAACAGCGCCGTGACACACAGCAGAGACGCCAGGTAGTATGCTGGGGAGGAAGAGGATGAGGAAGCACGCTGAATCCGGCAGACGCTCCGCAAACAGCCACAGTAGTCGGCCCTGCTTTACCTACCAGCAGGCCTTAAGTGTGAGACTGTGTTCCACTCTCTTCTCTCTATGTGCGGCCTGCATGCCTGCTGTTTAGCACCAAGAACCTCACACTCAGCGCAGACAGCTTTTCTGCTCCAGGTGCAGAGAGACAATGAGGATGCCAGGAGACAGGTACACACCTGGAGACAGGTACATGCTGTACGTACTGTGGGGGGGGTCACTTACAGACGACCAGGGCCCCGGGGATGTGCCCCTCCTGGAAGTGCGGCAGCAGCACCAGCTGGGGGATGAAGACGGAGTTGTAGAGCCATATGAAGAGGACAGTGCTGATGCAGAACCAGCCCATGGGGTCCACCACGAAGTGCAGCCGCAGTTTCATGCTGCCGAGACAAACAGGCAGGAAGGGGTTAAATACGACCCCGCAGCCAAGGCCTAAGGGTCCCCCCAGTCAGGGGATCCTTGAGCCATTTACTTATTCCACAGATTTTACCCACAGATAGTAATATAATATATTACTATCTCCACAAATATTACTCCTTACCCGTACAACTAATACAGGATCAGTTTATACAGCAGGATGGTTGCTGACAGACAAGGGCACAGCAGCAGCTTCATTGCAGTCTGTGTCTCAGGGTGTGGCCTAAAGATCTGCATGACTGCACATGATCGCCCACACACATACACACCCAGCACTGTAGACTTGCATTAAAACTGATATTTGCAGAACAAAAAGCAGAAGGTGTGTTTCTGGTTTTGGATCACTGACACATAAATGGCAGATGACGCTCACCAAATTGTACCCTGAACTAACCATTCATCCCTCTGCAGTTTTGTAACTGAACTTCACTGCATGATCATTTGCAAGTCTATTCCACGCTGAAAAGGTCACTGACATCGGCTTGCTAAAGTAGGATGACTGACACAGCCGAGCCTTCCCAAGTGGAAACCCACAACACAGCATTTCACTGTCTCCATCAGCACAATAAAAACCCATTCCCCTTCCACACCCGGCCCAGTGCGGAAAGGAAGGAGCTACGCCCTCACGTGTCTCCAGCACTCTATCCCTCTCAGAGTCCCGTATGCGTCAGACACATGGTGCCAGCTTCACTCATCTCCCAACCCGAACTCCACCTGTGAAGACTCTTCTACAACAGCTGTGCTTATCAGGTGCCGTTTACAGTGCAGAATTGCAGTGCGCACAGGATTCTGAGGTGTGGGTTGGTGTGTCAGCCTCTTGAGTGGATTCCTATCCTGGTTGGGTAGAAAATAGCCAATGACACCACAGAACCGGGTCCTAGCTGGGCTGTCACTGCCAGGCGGAGGGCTCCGCTGACTGCAGGGAAATGCAGGCGTATTATGATTTTGTACCCAGTGCTGGTATGGAAGGCCTGTGGCACTCAGAGTCAGTCCTGGTGACACTGCGCACCCAAAGTGACACTGTCACAACAGCCACGAGCCACCAGGAGCCCAAATCTGGCTGACTGCCCCACCCTTAGCAGTGGGTTTTGGCCTGTGCAGTGGTAGGCAAGTCACACATTCCCCTGGGGCTGCCTGCATTTTCCCTCAGGCCACAGGTCCATACCCAGGGTCCTCTGTGCCTGTCTCTACAGAGGGAATGAGTAACTCACCCCTGACGCCTCAAGATCCAGAGCATGGCAGGGTTTAGAATTACCTTTCTATCATCAGCTGAAACACACACAGGCCATCCACTGACAGACGTGGACCCTAGTCTATCGCTGGAAATACCCAAGTGACCCCCTCCGACGGTACAAGTTCATGCCCTTCTCATCTCTACCCTCTGGCAACTGAAAAAAAAGTTCCAAAAGCAGCAGCATTCCTGGGCTTCTGTTCAACACACTGTTTCCACAGATCACCGTCCTGCACCACAGAAACTTCTCTTTATAACATGTGGCTGCCCCTGCAGTGTCACCCTCTTTGTTTTGAGTCTCCGTGACAGAGCAGCACTGACAAATGCCAGAGAGCAGTCTCAACATGTGCTCGAATTAATGCGCGATCAGGGTCACTTGCTGAATTAGCTGTCGGAGGTACTGCTGAAGGACCACCCGCCTGCCCAAATGAGCTCTTGGATGAGACACTTCTAACGACACACAAGCTTCCAAATCCACGGGCCTGTCAGAACACGTTTTCTGTTCCTGTCCTGTGCTGTCACTTCGCACATATTTCCCCACGTCAATTCATTCTGTGACACTTGTTAAAAATGAAGTAAGGAAACATTCCATGACTGATAGCGTAATTCCTTTCGTGTGACAAGGGGAAAAAATGTACAGCCTGATAACATGCCAAACGCAAATGTAATTTCATATACAGCTCGGGGCAGCAGGCACAATCACTGGTAAAACGATTCCATCTGAGAACACACAGACCTAGGATTCACTGGCTGCACACAGTGGAACAAAATGCTAGCAGGCCACGTTGGGTTCACATGGCATGAGACAGAGGTCACCTCCTATCTGAGGTGCACTCAGACACTGCAAATTGTTCAGGACCTCTGTTTAATACACATACTGTGAATCCTTCACCTTAATGTCAATGCATAGTACAAAACACCACCAGCATCTGACTTTGCTCAACTGATTTTGAGCTTCCATCGGAAAAGGACCTTGGTTCTGCCTGTGCTGAGACATCTGACGTTTTATGGCATTACAAACAACAGTATTTTCTGTATTCAGGTCAACTTACATAGACCATATTTTTACATACTGTCAATTCACACTGTTGGGAATTTATTGAAGCAATTTAGGTTGATGACCTTGCTCAAGGGTACAAAAGCACCACACTGACACCCTATAATTGTGTTGAACAGATTTCCCAGTCCACAGAGTTCCAGCATTACAGCGCACCTGTGGTTTTGTCCCACCTGGGCATCCCCATGGTGCTGTTCATTTTCCTATATCCAACACCCAACTCACAATAATTCAGATTCTCCCATCCCATAGGGGGCTCATACACAAGTTGGATTTTGCTTGCGTGTTCATTACAAACACAAATGCAATGAGTATCTCTTCAAAATGACTCTGGAAGCAGCTTCACTGGTATGACTGGAATTCACTGACAGCATTCAAAATCATATTGTTACAAGAACAGGAAGTGTTATTTCACTTCTCTAAATGCAGAGTGGTATTGCTGTTGTTTCTATAACAGCACATGGTCACACATTAACAGCAGCATTAAGTTAATTACGAACACAACTCATCATCATACTCATCAACTCATCATCCCAGTAAAAGATCTGAGGAGTCTTTAACTGAACAAAAGACATCCGCAATCAGGTAATTATTCAGCAGTGGAAAAACATCACTATTGATTTGGAAACAGTTCTCACAAGCTCCAGGATCAAGTCTAAGTTAAGCTTTGATATGCTTTTCAAATAACTCCATGTGACACGCAAGGCAGTCCTCTTCTCCTGGTTCAGTCCTTCATCTCATTTCTTTAACATTTTCACCCACTGGACCATGCAAGAGAACGACTGGTCAGGAACAGCTGGAACACGAACGGTCAGGCCACCGAGTCCGTGACACAACCAAATCCTTCTTACAGACAAATTAACTTCCCGCTTGTGGGTACTTTCGTCCTCGAAAGGACTTCAAAGAAATAACTGAAAACTAACAGTGTGCGGTGCGTGAGGTCCTCGGCTGAGTCAGTGTGCTACCCTCTGACGCTGTGAGACAAAGCTGGTCCTGTTTACCTGTTACACTTCCAAAGAGGTGGTAGAAAAAGCAATGTTTTCAGATGTACCCTAATCACTTCCCTTGGGTGGAGAGGCAGGAATAACCTCTCCCCTGCAACGTTATAGCGTGTGTGAGACATTCTGCTCTGCAGCAGGCATTAAACCCTGTTTCCCGACAGCGGAGAGAGCAAACACCAGGCCGTTCAATTTGTGTAGTCACCATATGCTTTCATGTTACATCAGATAATTTGATAAAACTCCTTGCACGCTTTTAGAGATGAAAGATAAAACCCCATTATTAAGCAGTGAGGCGAACCTATCTGCGCAGCTCCACCAACATCAGAGAAAAATAAAGCCTTTAAGATACCCCTTGGCCCTAAGTGGACATCTAAATCCTATGTATAAAATAGTACAATATTCATAAAAGCTGTATGACAGAAACAATAACAGCCATTTCAACTTTTGCAAGAGATATGACACGGCTTTTGGGGTAAAAGGAATCCATCTTTCGACTTTTCATGCAAGCCGCAACCTTCAGAATAAATCAGCTGACATTTTGGCAGCGATCTCTGATACTGAATAACCTTAAGACAAGAGTGAAACAGGCTGTCAGTTCAGCCAAGCTGCACTTGACTTGGCCCTATACATTTCTCCGAATCATGATGGAGCACCATTTCAGATAAAACAGTGCATAACACCCTTAAAGGGTAATACCACTTTCCACTGTAATATGACCTCTCAGGTTAAAAATATGACACATCTCACAACATCCTTCACTGCAGCTGTGCAGTCTTTAGTTGCCCTGAGGAACAGGCTATGACATTGCATTATTGTCATTTAGCAGACACTCTTATCAAGAGCAATTTACATATGTTAGAATTTTAAATGTTATCCATTTAGACAGCTGGATATTTACTGAGGCAATACTGGGTTAAATACCTTGCTCAGAAGTGGTCTGTTATTTGCAATTTTTCATTCAACATAGTTTAGAATACACCTGTATCACAACCTGTCAGTTATGTAATGATAATAATCATATTATAAATGTTCAAGCATGAGGTTGATATTAAAACACAGATAATAACAGGCTCATCACAACACAAAAATTCTCTGAACTGTGGAAATATTAAAAATGAAACACTACCCCATGTACAGCTGTGGAATGAGCAACACAAATTATTCAGGAAAATAGTCTTTCTGGGGAATGAGAAACATATAAATCTGCCCTGTTAGAGCTTTGTGTGGAATTGGTACAACCAACCACAGCCTTTCCCTAGGGTTCATGTTCAGATATACATTTCTCTTTCCCTGAAATCGCAGAATTGCAGATATTTAGAAACACATGTCAAATAACAGATGTGGTGTAAAATACTGATTTTCTTTAACAGCCCTCAGTCCCCTTTAATATTTTGCCTATCTCTGAAATATTGCCCAACACTGGATGCTCCATGTATGAGTCAGACTATGCCTACAGTGGTTATCTACACACCTCTTCCACAAGAAAATGAATGACACCCGCACCCACGCTAAAACAGGACACGCATGCATGTTTCACGCGTACTAGTTTAACAAATACAGGGTTTAGCCTCAGCTGCAGCGACGTCTGTCGCCTCAACCGACCAAAGAACACAAAGAGGGGTTTTTTACCTTCCTGTGGTTCAAACCTCAGAGTGAACAATCTACCAGCATCTCAACCACCGCTGCCATCAGGACCTGTGAATCACACACAGCATATATGAACATTTGCAAAGCCGTCATTCTGGGCTGGTGTAGTAAATCAGGGTTTTTTTTTTTTTTTTTTACAATCGTTGCCTTTACAGAGTGTTTTCTGAACCAGGCATACCTTTACCTTAGGTCACCAGACCTCTATCGTTTTTACACCGTTTACAACAGGAAGTATGCGTGTTGCTCTGCTAAAACTGTCAGTAGCTACAACAGCTAGTGGCCTGGTTGGCTACTGAAAATACACATGAAAATATATTCCTTTTAAACTCATTCCAGTTTTGTTGGAAGAGACTTAAGGTATGATCCAGCAGACAGATATACAAGTTACAGCTCAGCAAGCTAGCTTCCTTGTTAGCTAGATACTAATGACAGCTAGCTAATGCATTTATAACTTAACAGCGGACCTTCACAAATCATATTATCATTTCGCTACACAGAAAGCTAAATATCTCCACATAGCAAACTAGAACACATTTCGGTGATGGATGGCAAAAGATGACGCTCCAAATGATGCTAGCTGACCGATCGAACAGTATACTAGAAACACTAGTAGCTAACGTTAGTCTACAGGTAGCCAGTTACCTGGGTTAGCTAACTACAGTTTTCGAACAACAAAAGCTAGCCAACATGTGACTGTAACATACCATTACTTGCATTTAATCACACTGACAATGTTAACACAGATCCTAGCAAGCTTACTAACAAGCAACGACAGTGTCGACAGTGCCAATGATTAGCTCAATTTGGCTAACAGATGCAGCGCGAACTGGCTAGCCAGTTAGGTGGCCCAAGTTTGACAAGCGTTAACATAGCAGCAGACAGTTACTGACTTGCCTTAAAATGCTTCACTTATCCAGCACACCACTCTCCTTAACCTTCTCTAGTTATCAATAACCAGCCAAGATGCACTGGTTTGTTTGCTGATCTAGCTAATGGTACTCTAATGTTGGCTAACAATACTAGCGAGCTCGCAAGCCATTCAATTCAGCTAGTTCCCTATCATTACTAAGCTAATAAAGCGTGTAACATTAGCTCTGTAATTATTTAACGTTAACTAGAATATAACCTTACTGGCTGTACATGCTCTAAGCATGGAGATCTCCGATCGAAATAAGTTAGCGAGCTAGTTTCCAGTGCAATGTTTAAAAACCTTGGTTACAAATCAAACCTGCTCGCCTTGAGCTCCGTCTCCGTCCTGCTTTGTAGTGACGTCCAGTTGGCGAAGGAACAAATCTTTCTGTTCGAGTCTGTATCGAATCACTTCGCTATTCTAAAATATTCGTTAGTTTGGGTCACGAATCAATCAGCCCCAAATGCAATCAGCAGCAACCGCTTTGTTTCTTCATGGAAAACTGCAAAACTAGATATGACAAGGTAGTTACACTTGGGTGAGCTGTCATCCATGCCGCCTATCGGAACTATAGACTCACTTAACGCAAACGCCCTCCGAGTACTGAATGAATTGAGTTTCCTACAGTTTTTTTAGTATGTGACTGAGATGTTCAGTTCATTCAGCAGGTGCGTTTCATTATCCGACTACCGACTGGCTCGGTGGTGATACCGTGCGGCAAAAAGGCCTGCACTGAAGAAAAATCCAATATTTTAGCAACATTCAATGAAAACTACTGCCATATCGTCTACCCAAATACCATTCAGTATATTTTGTTGCAATTAGCAAATGTTAGGCAATTATTGAATACCTTACATTTTAGCTCTACCATTAGTACATTTTATGCTTTAAAGACAGTTTACAACGAAACTTCAAGTTCATCAGTCGTTTCTTGTCTTAATTTTATTATCCATTGGAACAAGAAAAATAAAACTCGACAACGTTAACTTGTAATGATAAAGCTAGTTTTGTTGATGATGTTCAGTTTGTGTCTACTTGCAATGTAGCTAATATGTGACATCTCAGCAAACTGGTACTGCAGTTTTCCTCTGTTAACAGGAGGGCATTGAAAGTAACTATCGTCAGTGACTCTGATCCTGTCGATTTATTGTAACGTTAGTGAAGTGAACGAACATATTTTCATTCACTACAAACTGACAGAAAAGCCAGGCTCGCATTTCTTGTTACAAGAGTATGGTTCAAAGCCCTGTGTTTGCGTTGTTACGTTCCAGGTTATATATGATGTCGAGTGCAATAACATAACTTCACTTTAGATGATTTGATTAAAAAGGCTTAACTTTAGCACGTAAGGATTTTAATTAGTTCGCTGCTTTGTTGAAGTGTGCTACCTGTGCTGAGCGAGTTAGATACCTAACGTTACCCATTTAACCAGGAAAAATCATCGTCAGAGTCACTCGGGTTATATGAACGAAAATAAGAATAAAATAGGCTCATAACAAAATCGGTTAACGTTTTAGTAATGTGGATGGTAGATGTCCAGCATAGCAAAGCCAAAGAGAAAAGTCGTGTCCGTTTCTTTCATTGGACTGTTCTTACTGATGGCAACTACGTTAACATGACCCTCCCAATATGGCCGACCCTGCGCGACTGATTTAACGAAAGTGTTTCAGTTGTGTAATTACATATACAGTGAAAATAATTTATATTAGAATTAAAATGATGTTATAAATAAATCATTGAAAATGAATACATTACATGATATTTATTTTATGTTTCTTATTAATAATTAATTCGCTGTCTGTCCCATCATGCATTACACCGGCATCGCATCCTCCTTCCGCCGCTGTGTTGTTGCTGTGTCAGTTCCTTGTTTGGGTGCTTGTACTGAGAAAATATTGTTGTAATTTTTAATATTGGGCTGCTGAATTCCAAAAAATGGCATCTCCTAATACCTATAGGCTAAGCTGCTCCATCCCTGGGCATGAAATGGATGTAAGGGGACTTGCGGCCGCTGTTTACCCCGACGGAGCCTTTGTGTCGGTATCTAGGGACAGAACGGGTAGAGTCTGGGTACCAAATTCAAGGTAAATTGACAGGTGTGGTGTCTCTACAGCTAACAGCGTCGTTAGAAGTTAACTTGCCACATAGCTAGATTTTTCTGAAATTCAGGTTTTTCAATGTGTGCTTTGCCATGTGCTCCAAAGGAAAACCACGAGTCTCAGTGATAGAGCTAATATGGAAGTTTGCTGTGGTCCACGGAATTAGCTAGCTAAGTTAGCTAACGTTAGCTGTTCTCAGTCGCTGCGAATTCCGTTAGCGAGCGAGCATTGGCTGCCTTGTAACATTATCTATAGAGATCTAAGTGGCTGACCAGTTGCAATACTGCAGTTGAGACAGCTATAACGAGGGCTTGAGAGCCGGCTACAATGCTGCAAATATTTAACCTGTTTGAAAATCACACCCAGTCCGATTTTACTTCTGTGTGCAGCACGTCACCCGGTGAGTCGGTTTGTGAAATGATCGTATCTTAGACTTTTGTCGGAGCTGTTTACTCCTGCTGTCTATTGTTCTTCCTAACCTGGTTTGTAGTTAAAACCTTCCAAAACCAGATGGAGGCTGTTTTCACCCACACAGGAGCACAAACAGAGAACTTCATAGACGTGTTCAACAAAAAATACAGATGTGTCAGGAATCTTTTCACTTCACATCGGAAATATTTCTAGGGATATTACTCTGTCTCTTTGAATAAAGTTATGATATATAAGTTAATAGACAGTAAAGTATGGCATCCTAAAATATCATGTAGCCAGAGGAGCTTCTTTTGTTTTTCACACGTTCTGCCAATAATCAATGATCACTGAATGCATGTAACCTTGTTTCTCTCTCTGTGTGCTTAGTCCAAACAGGGGCTTTACAGAAATGCACTGTATGAACGGGCACACCAATTTCGTGTCCTGCGTGTGTGTCATAGCCCCCAACGACATGCACCCTCGCGGACTAATAGCCACAGGCGGAAACGACCACAACATCTGCGTGTTTTCATTGGACAGGCCCGACCCCATGTATGTTCTGAAGGGCCACAAAAACACAGGTACTGCATCTCTGCAGCTTCTCTCACAGACAGCACTGAAACCGTGCGCAGTGGGGTTCGCAGCCCTGTGGCGTAGCCATTAAACAGCTCAGCCCGGGACCCAGAGGCCGCTGGTTTGGTCCCCAAGGTGGGACGCTGCTGGCGTACCTCAGAGACAGTTACTTATCGTGGACTGCTGCAGTAAAAATCCAGCAACATAAACATGTAAAAAAAAGTGATGAGAGAGCATCTGCCAAGCTGATAAATAATGAAATAGTAACTTGAGTATCTACATTAGTTTTGAATGAATGAGCAGATTGCTTAAACGCTTCACTTAACCAATAATTCTAAAAGGCACACCGTAGTACTGTATGATTCCAGCTTACTTTGCCTTTACTTGTTACCAGAATCGGTAACAAGTAAAGGCAAAGTACTTGCTTTTAATTTTCAGTTATTTTGGGATAATGCAGGATTTATGTACCCTCAACATGACTCATGTTTTTTTGTCGTTGCCAAGTTCATTGCGTTTTGAGAATGCACATTCATAAAGGTGGATCTGCGCTCTGTGTTGCTTATCATAGTTGGTGGAACCTGTGTCTTAACAGCATTGCCGTCCCATGTTCACAGTATGCACCCTCTCTGCTGGGAAATTTGGAACTCTTTTGAGTGGATCTTGGGACACTACAGCAAAAGTGTGGCTCAACGACAAGTGCATGATGACTTTACAGGTACACACCCGCGCCTGCGTAGGCAAAGACACGTTCTGCTGAGGTTCTGCGCGTTTGCCTGAACGCGTGATAAGCTCATTGTGGATTGAAAGCATTCAGGCAGTTGGCGTGGACCCTGAATGAGGGCACTTATGTCTCTCTGTGCCATAGGGACACACAGCCGCCGTGTGGGCAGTGGTCATCCTGCCTGAGCAAGGCCTTATGCTGACAGGGTCAGCTGACAAAACGATCAAGCTGTGGAAAGCGGGACGTTGCGAGAGGACTTTCACTGGTGAGTCAGTTGTTGATGTGAACTCGCTTGCTCGATTTTATTATTTTTATTTTCAAGGTGGCCACTTGGCGGCGGTGTTGCTCAACTTGGTAGTGATGTGTGTGAAAGGTCCAGTGTAAGGGTTTGTTTTTTTTCCATGTAAGGACGCAGGGCATTGTAGAGTGAAAGCTGAGTTACATCCTGTTTTGCTCAACTTACAAGGCAGAAGGAGAAAGATTTTTCCATTTTCCCTTATTGAGAGCAGCTTTTTTTGTGGGGAAAAAAGGAAAATAAATGTTTCCATTGTACCCCATAAGTTCATGATGGATTAGTGTGTTAAATAATAGTCTGGAGGTTTTTAACTACACAGCTCAGAAGCATTCTTAGTCCAAGTATAATGCGTGTGGTGAGAAGCGCTGAATGTGTTGGTTAACAGTTACAGTGGAAATTTCCGCTCAGGGGGCAGGATGTTTCAAAGCAAACGGCACACTGACTGCTGTGCACATGTTGCAGGACATGAGGACTGCGTCAGGGGCCTGGCGGTCATCAACGATGTGGAGTTCTTCTCCTGCAGCAACGACGCCAGCATCAGGAGGTGGACGGTGACCGGGGACTGTGTCCAGGTCTACCACGGCCACACCAACTACATCTACAGCCTCGCTGTCTTCCCCAATGGCCAAGGTACCCCTCATTATTAGCAAATTAGCAATGTACTGCTTATTATTAGCAGTCAGAGTGACTGTGTTAAGCTATGACAGTGCGCTTGTCAGTATAGATTATATAAATTATATAAATATATAGTATATATAAAGAGTATAGATTGGAGGTGGTTGACATGGTGGAATGATGGAGTGGTCAGGTCTCTCATGCTGTTGATGCCCCTCCCTCCTCCGTCCCTCCAGACTTTGTGAGCACGGGAGAGGACCGGACGGTACGAATATGGAAGAAGGGGGAATGTGCTCAGACCATCCGTCTTCCTGCCCAATCGGTGTGGTGCTGTTGCGTGCTGCCCAATGGGGACATAGTGGTGGGAGCCAGGTAAGACCAGTTATGATGCATCCTTACATTTCAGGTGTTTTCTGCACTCATTGCTCAAGATGTATGAGCAATGAGTGCAGTGCTGTGTAATGCAGAGACATGGCATTCCAAAAGTCAGTTACTCCAGGTCCATGCAGATTTATCAGACTGGGCTATCAAAACAAATAGCTCAGCACACCCTTTCAGTTAGTCCTGCTGATTCGTTGTTACTAACAGAAATAATTGAAGGTCCGTGCTCTCTGTAAATGGGTGGGTATTTTTTGTGCTTCCGTTTGCCTGTTAATTGCAGTGGCACAGCCTCCCATAGATGCTCCTGGTGTGTACTGTAAGTCTGATTGTGATTGCGTTTATGACATTTGCGGCACAGCGATGGGATAATCAGGGTGTTCACTGAGTCGGATGAGCGTGTGGCCAGCACTGAGGACCTGCAGGCCTTCGAGGATGAGCTCTCCAAGGCCACCATCGACCCCAAGACCGGAGACTTGGGCGATATCAAGGTGGAGGATCTCCCGGGACGGGAACACCTAGACGAGCCAGGTATGGTTCCCTCTGTCTCTCTCACTGGCACAGCCAGAGACAGTATCGAACGAGCCAGGTGGTGCCCCTCTATCTCCCCCACAAACACGGCCAGACATTACTAAACGAGCCAGGTGGTGCCCCTCTATCTCCCCCACAAACACGGCCACACATTACTAAACGAGCCAGGTAGTGCCCCTCTATCTCCCCCACAAACACGGCCAGACATTACTAAACGAGCCAGGTAGTGCCCCTCTGTCTACCCCACTGACACGGCCGGAGACAGTGTTGGTATTGAAGCCCCTGTTCTTTTTTTTTCTGCCTTTTGAGCTTTTATGATGTATGTGCTCACAGAGAAGCCGAATGGATTTGAGAACTCTGCGATCTGTGCTTTCCTCTCCCATTTGCTGTGTCACGTGCCTCTGTGAGCAGCCCACTGAAGACGGTTGTCTGTAGTGTTTTAGTTCTCCATTACCCTTCATTCAGTTGCGTTCAGCCCATTAGGGCTTAATTCAAGGACTGAATAATGTAGCAGTATGAGTTTATGCCAAGTGCATGTGAAACGTGTGTAATAACAGATGGGAGGTGAAGCGCATTGTGTGGAGTTGCAGTGCAGTGCAGCGCTGCCCCTCTGAGTGACTGACGGGGGTGTGTCTGTGCACACACAGGCAGGCGCGACGGCCAGACCAGGCTCATCAAAGAAGGGCAGAAGGTGGAGGCCTACCAGTGGAGCATGAGCGACGGCCGCTGGGTGAAGATCGGGGACGTGGTGGGCGGCTCGTCCCAGTCGGCCTCCAGCAGGATCATGTACGAGGGAAAGGTGCGGGCCGCGCCGAGACCCGGCACCCAACAGCCTCTGTGTGCATGCCTTCCCGTACCTAAGGAGAGCTTTATGTTAGCCTAGCGCTCACACGTGCAGCGGTGCGCTTGTTCCGTTACATTACGTTATTGGCATTTAGCAGGCGCTCTTATCCAGGGCGATTTACTTAGGTTACAGGTTTTTACATGTTACTCATTTATACAGTTGATTATGTAGTGAGGTAATTCTGGGTTAAGTGCCTTGCCCAACAACAGGTGCCCCAGGGGGGAATCGAACCAGCAACCTTTTGGTTACAAGCCCTGCTCCTTACCACTATGCTACACCGTCACCCACTTTCTCTGCAGGAGTACGACTTCGTGTTCACCATTGACGTCAACGAGGGGGGGCCCTCCATGAAGCTGCCTTACAACATCAGCGACGACCCCTGGCTGGCCGCGCACAACTTCCTCCAGAAGAACGATCTGAGCCCCATGTTCCTGGACCAGGTGGCCAACTTCATCATTGAGAACACCAAAGGCCACACCCTGGGCCCCTCCCAGCCTGGCACTTCTGATCCCTTCACAGGTAAGAGCAGTAAGTTTACGGAGTCGTACAGTATATCTACAAAGCAGGTCCTCATACACTTGTATGCATGCAGCCCAATATACCATTGTCAGCTCAGTACACTGGTACTGTACACAGACAATCAGCATGTTGGATCCTGAACTAGCACCTGTGTCTCCTCTCCCTTACCCCTGACCTTCCAGTTTTAAAGCATGTACCTTCCAACTGCATTCTTCCAGACGCTACATTGAGTTCAGTTCATTCAGTTCATGTAATGCAGTGCCATCTACAGATGGTACAAATGTTCATTCGTAATGGCCGCTGTCTACCTGTGTTTTCTCAGGTTCAGGCCGGTACATCCCTGGTGCCTCGGACAGTACGGAAGGTTTTGGGGCTGATCCGTTTACAGGTATGCACTGAATTTGTACGCTTGACTTTACTTGTTAAGTACGATGTCATGTATACAGCACATGCTGTTTAGTTTGAGAGTGCATTCAAAACATAAAATATTAAGGATCCACTTGGAAAGAAAATTTTATATATTGGCTATTCAAGTGCACCCAGTTAGCTCAGTAAGTGCAGTTGCTAGCTCAGTAAATGTATCAGAGGATTTGACAACATTTAAGGAAGATTAGCTTTATATAGTGATCATTTAACCAAATTGCTTGTGTATTGGTGTTGAATGTTAGTGCCTATTGTACCAGAGCTGTACAGGTGCAGGAAATGCACTGAAAAGAAGCCTGTGTCGGTGAGGGGTGAGCCCTGGCCTCTGACTCTCCCTGCTCGTAATTTTCAGGCTCTGGTCGTTACATTCCTGGATCGGGGCCCAGTGCCACTGCCCCAGTCGGAGTAGTAGACCCTTTCACAGGTGAGACCCCCTGGCCAGTGAGGAGACGGCTTTGCTTTGAGGCCTGTAGCCCTGTGCCACAGTCAGATGATTGTGAGGAGATGGCCTTGCCTTCAGGCCTGTAGGTCTGTGCCACAGCTGCACTCTCCGGTCAGACAATTGGGAAAGATGCACTGCAAAACTAGGAAAATGGAAGAATGTCGTGTGCTTTGGTGGGTCACTCTCGCTCCCCCCCCCCCCCAGGAGGAAGCGCCTACTCATCGGCTGCCCTGCAACAGCCTGCTACCAACATCTACTTCCCCAAAACGGACGCCGTCACGTTCGAGCAGGCCAACGCCACGCAGATATTAGGTAACTTGGCTTTAGCGAAGCCCATCTGCATGCACTGGTTTTGAAGGGGCACTTATGGCGGGCAAAGTAGAATCACTGCTCATCTTACGCGGCAGACTAAAGACCCACCTCTTCAAACTGCATCTCGGTTTCACTTCAGTCCCCACCCCCTAACACCTGATACCTCTAGTATTTGATACTTATTTGATTTGTAGTATTGTGATGTATTTTGGATTCTGTGTTCTAGTGACTGTTGTATCATAGTCTACTTGGCTTCTGTCAGATTGCACAACTTAGGGGGCTCGAAAAGTGTTAAGCTGACATTTACTGTTCTGGGAGTGTTGTCAGCGAGGTCTGACACTTGCTTGTTTAAACTGAATGGATACACATCTGTTCTATTGTGCTGGAAGTCGCTCTGGATAAGAGCATCTGCTAAATGCATGTAATGTAATGTAATGTAAAAGGGGCAGTCTGCAGTGACACACGCTGCCAGTGTGACACTAGGGTTCCTTTGTGAATCACTGTAGCCTGAGTCGGCGCATTATTGCCTACGGTACGTCATGTGACCCGTCTCCCTCTGCAGCCAAGCTGAAGGAGCTGAACGGCGGGGCCCCCGAGGACAAGAAGCTTTCGGAAGATGTGATGGCAAAGCTGGAGAGGCTCTTGCTGAGTGTCTGTGACCTGCGGTCCAAGGACCAGATCACCGAGGAGCAGATCGCCATCCTCTGGAAGACCACCCACTGGCCTGAAGGTACTGTCTCCCCCTCAGACCCCCGCAATACAGGACTGTGCATGGGACCAGCTGTCCTGGGTTTAGGACCGCTCTGGACACTGCCTTTATTTTAGCTGTCCAGCGGCCCCGATGTTTCTACATTTAGTTTGGGGTGAAGTACAGCAGCCTGTTTTTTATTTTGGAATTTTTAGTGCCCTAGTTTTGGTCCCCCCTAGAAACAGCTCTGCTCATGCAGTGTGTCTGTTATGTAGGTCATTCCCAAAAGAAGGCCAGTCAAAAGTAGGATGACCCCAAAGTTGTTACCCATCATAGATGAATGTCATGGCTCTTGCTCATTGCTTCCAAATGCATTCCAGATATAGTCTTCCCTGTGCTGGACATCCTCCGTCTAGCGGTGCGCCACCCAGTGGTCAACGCGAGCCTCTGCAACGAGACAGAGGGCATCCAATTCTGCAATCACTTGCTGAGCCTGATGGCGCCACAGGGCCGTCCAGCCAATCAGATGCTGGCCCTGAGGACTCTATGCAACTGCTTCTCCGGCCCACTGGGGCGGAGTCTGCTGATGTCACAGAGGGAGACTGTGATGTCACAGGCCACAGAGCTGAAAAGCGTCTGCAACAAGAACATCCACATCGCCCTGGCCACACTAGTGCTGAACTACGCTGGCAGCCTGCACGGTGTCCCAGACCTGGAGGGTAAGGCCCAGTGCCTGTCCATGGCCAGCACCATCCTGGAGGTGGTGCAGGACAAGGAGGCCATCTTCCGCCTGCTGGTGGCCCTGGGGACTACCATCGCCAGCGAATCCACAGCTAAGGACCTGGCCCAGTCCCTAGGGGTCAAGTCCCAAATCGCCAAGTACTCGTCGGTGCCAGATCCGGCCAAGGTGGGCGAGTGCTGTAGGCTGGTTCTGAATGAACTGCAGTGATTTCCTACCCATTCCCCTACCTCTCCCACACAGTGTTTATATTTAATGAATAAAATTTGATGCATGTTCTGCAATAAAAATGGAAAAAAACTGAACGATTAGTCCTGTGTGGCTGTGTAGTCATTCTGAACCCCTAAATGGACTTGACACCACAGTGATAATACACTGTGGCTTTTAGATACGAGTTCATGGTTTGCCTCATCTGTGTTTGGTCAAAACAGATTTTATCCCCAGATTTCTAAGGCACTTTCACTTACTTTGCATTGCTGTTGCAGGCAGGAATTTAGCTAACAAACTGATGCACACACTAATCACAAATTACACACGTTGATAAGGTGATTCTGGTTCCACTAATCAATCAACTCACTCTAATGCATTGGCACAAGTTCATTTTGGCAGATAGACAGTTACTGTAAAATTGGTGTAATAGATCATTATTTAATTTTAATAATTATTTAATTGTGGGTCATGCAGGTTCAACATGATTTAATGCATCAACACCAACATTTTTTTGGGATTAGAGACATTTAAAGTGAACTGTACACTGAGAAATCGCAAAACATACACACTTTATTGTGAAACTGTTGCTCTGTACAATTGATAACGGTCAGTGTAAGGTCAAAATTTCTGCAAGTTTTCTCAGGAGAGTTTTTCCGCATGGTGCTCTGTTGTTGAAGCATTCTGACTTGACTGAGCTGTGCTGCATTGGTTTTGCAGTACTTTCACCGGTTCATTCTCGATAATAATGACCACACCCGTCTGTGTCCTTCCAGTCCTCCTCCATGACAGGTGACAGGTGGGGTCACGTCTCATCTCAGTCTCCAAAAACTGGGATGGTTCTAATATTTCTCACCTACAGTAGATATTGCTTAAGTCCAGCAGACAGAAAGGTGGGTGAAATACTGGCTACGGATGATGCTGTGTACTTCCCAAACAACAGACTCGCTGACAGATACCCTTCTTACCAGTGAAGGTCATGGCTTAAATAGAGATGTCCTCCACTTGCCACTGAACCCAGTGACGTCATGGAGGCTGCAAGCGCTCTCGAGCCAATGATAGAACAGGCCTCTCACAGGTTCTAGAATGTCCTGACTGGGATTGCAGCATTCCAACAGAACTGCCCATCCTCCTGCATGCGGATAATCAAAGTACAGTATCAGCAAAGGTGTAGCCATGCCACCTCCTATTCTGATACAGTCATAAATGAGCATAAACCCAAAATTACAACATGATAGTACACACACAGTAGTTTAAGCTTTGTGATACTGGTGGACTATAAATAAAGTGCATGTGTCTAACAAAAAACATTCTAATAAAGCCTGGCTACTGTGGGGAGCATAATTTTTACAGTAAGTGATTTCCGGTGGCAAAGAGTACAGTAGTCCATTTTGTTCATTTGCTCATCGCTTACTTCCTGAAGCCATCCTTGCATACCTGAATGACGACACGCAGCTGTGTAGTAATGGCAGACACTCTGTTGTGTAAAGACAGGGAAAGTTTAGCAGGCCCCTCCCAAAACAGTGAGGAAGCAGGCCCCTTGCTCTTAAATCAGCTGCATCTATAAGGCTAGATGTCGATCTGATAAGGCATACTCAAACTGGCATTAATGAAAAACAGGCTTACAGTGTTACAGCAAAATAGCAATTCATTATATCATTTTATAATCTTACTGAATAATTAGATACATATTATATAAATATTTTTTATCGATCGGCCATTAGTCTTGGACAGTGCTTCTACGTTTTGGATATGAAAGAGAAAGCAAGGCTTACAAATAACAGTTAAGTAAATGAATATTTGGATTCAGAGCAAGTGCAAGTTTACAATAATGTGAATGAAGTATTCACACAAAATTCAAACACATTTCCAAATGATATTCAGTAGTTTTGGTTGGTTGTTTTTTCTGGTTAGCTGTCTGTGTGCTGTTGGCACACATGGATGGTACAATCAAGCGGTTGCAGTTACATCCCTTAACTGCAAAGCAGGTCAGACTTGCATGGGGGGGATGCTTCTCATGTTTGTGTGCTAACCGAAACTGTGTACAACACCTGAACTCAACCTTTTACACGACCCCCAACACTCAGATTGCTATAAACAGAGCTCATTGATATGAATGCTCACCAATATGCCTGAAGCAAACTGCAATGGCATGATATTTTATTTTATATGTCTAAGAGCTGACCTGTCTGTTGAGTAAAACAGAATGTATTTCCCTGCAAAGATGCTGGAGCATCCTTTAGGCTGCACAGAGATTTATACAGAAGAATAAACTGGATCTGGTCTCACAGAGGCGGTGACTCTCTCTCTTCCTCTTTGCACTCCACTGGAATCAGAGAAGCAGAGACAGGAGAGTCCACCACGTAACTGCGGTGGCTGAGCCTTTTGGGGGACACGGACTTTCTTCAGAAGTTCTCTAGGAGTGAGGCGGGCTGTCTTGGGGGTAAGGTGGGGCTGAGGTGGGGGTAGATCAGGGGCAGTCCACAATGGAGTGCAATCAGCAGGTGGAAGGGGGGTGGGGGACAGTGGGTATTTTGGGGCTGTCCGGACACCTTTATCCCACGTGGGGCCACTAAGCACTTGTTCAACATTTTGGTTTGGAAGATGGGCACCCCTTCAAGCCTTCTCTGTTGCACTGTGTTGAGAAACAGCAAAGGCACACAGGTTAATCCCTTTTCAAAAAAAGAAATATTTTAGGTTTCACCTAATCGTGATGGTCACCTGCAACTAGAACGTATACATCTGCCTGCTGCCTGCCTGTAAGACCTGGGTCATGCATTAAGTAAGTCAAAACAGGTCTCTTTTGTCTTCTGTGGACTTCAGAATTCCAAAGGGCAAATAAGGTGCAAAACTGAAGATCAAATGTGAAATATCTTTCTAGTCACCACCTAAGCCAAGATGAGCTTTATGTGGGTGGAGCCATCCAGGCTGTGCTGAGACAGTGATGTCTAGCAATGTATTTACACGGGTGTGCACACGGACTGGTCCCAGCAATCTACCCCACCTGATATAGAGATGCAGTGCCAACATTACGCTTAGACAGAACACAGACAGAAAGAAAGGAATTTTCTTGAATTAGAACTGCCATTTATCACGTTAAAATCTGGTATCTGGTTTATATTAAGAAATACCAAAAAAAGGAATTTTTTTCCACATGTGAAAAATCTGGTCTACATCAACATTTCAGGGAAAAAACAGGACAGCAGGAAATGTGAGTGAGCCCATAATAAGCAGAGAAGTGTGATGCTGATACAGGACAGAGCTCCAATACGAAAGTGTGAGTGAAGGTGCACTTAGCACACCTTACCTCGCCCCACACTATCTGAAAGGGACATCAGGGACAACCAGCAATATGTTTTTGTGAATCTGTGATCCTGTATTTCATCCGGGTGGAGGTGATGTTTTGGCTGTGGCCTGCCTCCTCGTTAGGACCAGAGGAGTCCTAACAGGGGTCACAGCGTGTCAACACCAAAGGAATATCTTACCTTGTCATATCTGACACCTCTGATCACTTGTCCCACTTGTCCCAGATCAAAAGTCCCAGTTTTTGTGTGTGTGATTTTCCCCAAATATGAATGGCATGAAAATTCTTTGTTCTGCTAAAGTCTAGTGAATAAGCAGAAAGATGAACAGGAGGATATGAGAACGTCCCGCTCTCCCAATAGGCTTGGGGACTCTGATTTTTGGTAGCCAATGGATTATTCACAAGACCCATCTGGCCTGTTAATAAAATGTATCACATCTGGCTAAACTTGTTCTTGGTTGCAAATACTTGAACAATATTTAATATTGGAGAAATCAATGTGTTGTCAGCCCTGCCCAATGAAAGACACCATAGATATGCTGGCACCACCAATATACTGACCGGATATTAGGCCCCTGCATTTCTTCAGTTCTCCACACACTTGTCTAGGGGGTTACAGTTAGTAATGGGGGGTTAGGATGCTGTTTGTGTCACTGTGCTTGCTCTGGATGTTGAACCTTCCAGGTCTGATTCATAACAGGCCAGCAAATTAGAACACTTCAGTGTTGCTATAATTATGGAGCTGAGTATCTGTTCAGTAAATACAACGTCTGTGATGCCAACCGAGACAAGAGGAGCCGTAAGAGGAGAGGATGCTGGGATAGAGGTGGACAGAGCTGAGAAACAGGGGAGTGACAGGTGGAGTGGATCAGATGGTGGCTAAAAGTCGTTCTCTTTACTTGGACTTGGACTTGGACTTGAACTTCTTTTTAAAGGCCTTCTCCAGCTCCGGCACAGACAAGGTGAGGGTGACGGAACCATCCGAATTTGACCGGATCACCCGCGCTGCATTACAACAGGAGTACAAAAAATATATGTTGCTATGCTACAACACAGGCCTCTTTCAACTATTTCAACTTTGAAATTGCTACCAAAGTGTTTATAAATCTTCTCTGCCACTCTGCCCCCCGAGGGGCATGTACATACTTGCGTGTGTGCGGGCATGCACACACACACACACACACACACAGGGGAAGAAGACGAAAATGGTGTCAGTATTACTCCATCTGAGGCAAAACACAGCCAGCATAAGCCTTGTTTATATTTATTTTTTATCGAGGGAAGACCAATGCCTTTTTACAGATAGCTAAAACATTAACATTCGTGGCTCATTACAACAGCAATATCAGGCTCTGGAAATGGCAGCAAAAGTTATTGCCGACATCCTGTCAGTACATTAATCATCTGCCTACAACGACAGGGGCAGTTTCTGACTGGATGAACCCTTTCATAAGCAGAGAGCAGCCTGTCTGCTGAGAACAGAGGCCGAAAACCATGGAGGCGATTGGGCTTGAAATTGCGCTGCCCTTTCTCCTGCTGAATGAATGACCTGTCAGTAGTGAGCAGGCTAAAGGCCTCAATGCCATCATCTCAAAGGTATGAGACGTTTCTCTGTGCCATCCATCACTCGGACACTTGCATGCACCCTGTTTCCACAGAGCTGCAAATCTAAGGCTCTCTGGGGCAGACTTGGGAACATTTGTGAAATGTTTAAGCCTGAACTGGCACTGAGAGCAATGTAATGACTGAGGACATTTAGTATGTACAGTTCATGCAGTTCTATATGCAGGCAAAGGCATTAGAGGGGATCTTAATGATGAAACTTCCCTGTTCTGCATGCATGTAACTTTGCACATACTATATTGCCCATTCTATGCACTATGCTGGGAACTCCCATTAGAGCAAGCAAAAATGTGCTAAAAAATTAAAACGTAATAATCTAACTACTGAAATTACACTGAATAATAGATTAAAGTTAGAGGGGTTCTCATTAATGCAGGAATGTGAGAATGCAGAATATTTAAGAATATTTCTGAAATGACACCTCTTACTTATCTGGGGTCTGCTTAAGACTACTCATACTCCAGATGAAAAGAAGAAAGTGTAAGACTACTCATACATACTCCATTTGAGTGGGTAGGGGACACTGTGAGACTACTCAGACTCCATGTGAGTGGGTAGGGGACACTGTGAGACTACTCAGACGCCATGTGAGTGGGTAGGGGACACTGTGAGACTACTCAGACGCCATGTGAGTGAGTAGGGGACACTGTGAGACTACTCAGACGCCATGTGAGTGGGTAGGGGACACTGTGAGACTACTCAGACGCCATGTGAGTGGGTAGGGGACACTGTGAGACTACTCAGACGCCATGTGAGTGAGTAGGGGACACTGTGAGACTACTCAGACGCCATGTGAGTGGGTAGGGGACACTGTGAGACTACTCAGACGCCATGTGAGTGGGTAGGGGACATTGTGAGACTACTCAGACGCCATGTGAGTGGGTAGGGGACACTTTGAGACTACTCAGACTCCATGTGAGTGGGCAGGGGTGTGTGTGGGACCCACCCATTTCGTTGTTGCTCATCATGGCGTTGGAGCTGCGCAGCCAGGGCCCGGGCTGGGTGAAGCGGTATCCCAGTTTGAGCAGCGTGGTGTTGCGCTCCAGCATGCTGGCGATCTCCATCT
Organism: Megalops cyprinoides; assembly: GCF_013368585.1. Classification (NCBI taxonomy): domain Eukaryota; kingdom Metazoa; phylum Chordata; class Actinopteri; order Elopiformes; family Megalopidae; genus Megalops; species Megalops cyprinoides. The sequence continues at coordinate 5,174,440 of NC_050600.1, read as the reverse complement.
CCACCTTACTCCCCAGCTGCTGGCTCTGCGGAGGGGCGACAGAGGGCTCAGCGACGCAGCCCAGGCCCAACGCGTGCCGGCCCCTTCCCCCCACAGCGTTCCTGACTCCTGCAGCTGCTAAACTCTCCCCATTCTGTTCCTCACATCCTCACACCACGATGACATTACATTACTGTCATTGGCAAAGCGGCAGGGCAATTTTTTAAGCTTGCTTAAAAAATCTGGACAGGTCTTAGTCAAATCTATGTGACTGTATGTATGTAGCTATGTGTAATGTAAAATACACAATACCTGTAAATGGGAAATTGTCACTATAATTAAGTGGATCTTTCTTTTACTTATGTGCATGTGAATGCAAGTCTAGAGTTGTGTACCTGGTTGTCAATCTTGAGCTCCAGGAGGGTCTTGTTGAACTGCAAGGACTCCACCAGCGCAAGGATTCCGGCCCCCGTGATGAAGTTGGACTCCACGTTCAGGGACTTGAGCGTGGTGTTCACCCTCAGCATGTCCGCCAGGGCCTGTGGAGAGGACAGGGCCGATCAATGAGCTGGCAAACAGCTCCGGTTAAAAACGGAAGCGGTGGAGTGCATCGGTAACAAACGTTCCTTTCCCAGTGCTGCTGCTCCACCAGTCAGTGCTGTGCCTATTTCTGAAGATGTCAATTAAAAACAGGTTTGTGTTTGTGTGAAAACCCGTATCACTGTCTGTTTCTGTAGTGAACATGGTGCTCATGTAGCTCATATAGAGAAGATGGTGTGCCTATAACTTAGATGGTGCATTGTAGCAGAGACAGTGAACTTCACTGGAGAGCTGTAGTGCAGTTGTAGTGCATTGTAGTGCATGCATGCGACAGTGCATGCGTAGTGAAAATAGGTGCGCTGTGCTACAGTTGGTTTAGCTTTAGCGGACACCATGCATTGTAATAGAGATAGTGCATTGTAGTGGAGATGGTGCATCGTACTGTTGTTGGCTTAACTGTAGTAGAGATGGTGCATTGTAGTGAATATAGTGCGTTGCAGTGTACTTGGCATAGCTGTAGAAGAGATTGTGCATTATAGTGGAGATGGTGCATTGTAGTATAGTTGGCGTAGCTGAAGAGGAGATGGTGCATTATAGAAGAGACCAGGCATTGTAATGGAGATAATGCATTGTAGTGGAGATGGTGCATTGTAGTGTAGTTAGTGTAGCTGTAGTACAGACAGTGTACTGTAGCGGAGACTGTGCATGTCTGTTATGAATCGTTGCACTCACATAGGCCACTGTGTCGTTACTCCTGGTCCCGACGATGCTCAGCCGCTGCACCACTGTGTTGGTCCTCAGAGCCTCGGCGTAAGCCTTCAGCGTGTGCGTGGGAATGTTCTGGAACACAGAGGGCCTCGTTTTAACTACACACTCAGATTAAGATCTCTGGCAAAAAAAATATTTCTCTATATTATTTTTGCTGAAGGTCCAAATGAACCTCTTTTTGGCTCAGAGCTGTTGAGCTGACCATGTAAATTATTGCTGTTATTGTTAAATTACGTTAGCCTCATAAAGATGTCTATCAGATATGTGACCAGGGATAAGCATGTGGTGGACTTGTATCAGATTTTATGTTTTCCCTCTGAGTTAGATGTCAGCCCTGTTTCTCTTCTAGTCTGAATCTCAATGATATATCAGCCAGAATCTTCTTGTCTTATATTATAAATAGATACAAGTAGCAAGATCATAACTCAGTCTACCCAATATTACCAGTTCATGTTTGAAACACAAGACTTAAAAATTAAGGCTCAAGTCATCTTAAATGCCGAGAAAATTGGCAAAAAACAGGCAAGGAGCTTTCAAAGTAGCCAACATTTGATCACCTCTGGTACAAATAATTATTCACAGACCCTTTATTAAATGATCATTGCAGCGTAAGGTCTCTGTGACCACTTCTCGTGATTTAGATAAAGATCACTCAGGGGCAGGGCAAGCAATTCATTACCCTGATGTTGTTGAGGTTGACCTCAACCAGATCCGGGTGGTTGCTCCTGATCTTCTCCAGCGTGTCCTTTACGTCTGTGGGGTTGGGTTTCTCGTCAGGGATTGGCTTATACCGGGTACACTGGATAACACCTAGGAGACAGGGAACGTGATATACTCCCACAAATATTTAGGCATACACTCCTGCACAGAGGCCGAGCGGACATCAAAGCTTGAGCTCTGCTCAAGTACCGCGGCGCTAATGCAAGTGTATTTGTCTTCAGTGTCAGATGTATAATGTAAACATGAAATGTTATTCCACAGTTACCTGGTGAATGTTATTAGGGGGTGATGTATTCTGTAGTGACACATATGAACCCTCTTTTATCTGCGTTGTCCTTAACTGTACTCTTGTACATGCCAATATGCTGAGTAAATAGATCATTCGCGTGAAGGACTCACTGTTTAAGCCTTGTTTGTTGGCGATGGTGCTGCTGGCCAGAGCTTCGTAGTACTGCTGGTTACTCATCAGCGTGTGCATGCCCAGAATAGCTGGCAGGGGAGAGGAGGGAGGAGAGAGAGAGAGGGAGAGAGGAAGAAAGAGAGTGACAGACAGAGGGGGAAAGTAGCGAGTAACAGAGAGAGAAAGAGAGAAAGAGGGAAGACAGAGAAATCATGTTTAGTGAAGAGTCTAGTGGGATAAAGAGAGCACCTGCCATTGCAGGAAATCAGATTACAGGTAAAGCAAACAACAGCAAATAAGGTCACAAGTAAAGCACCAATAACAAATCGGATCGCAAGCACCAACTGACGAACATCTGTTAAGCCCACAGTACAGACTGACTGGAGGCTAACCGAACCCATCGCAAAGTAAATGAATAACAGTTTAGGTTACACCTGAGGAGCATAGCATTATAACTCAACACGCACACATAGATGCCTTAGGCATCATGCCCTGGAACAAGATGACATGCAACAAGTAATTGGGACACAAAGCAGACCAGGATGTATTTGTCCCATCAGGAAACAAACCGCACCTGTCGGACATACCTAAACCCCATACCAAAAATGTAGTTTCCATGCGTTAATTGACGTCTCCTGCCAGATATGCAGGATTGCTTTGACAGAGATTAGCTTCCCTTAGGAAGACACTGGCATCTGAAACGTTGCCGGGGCACACCACCTATCAGGGTGTATCTGTGTCATCAGGACACAATGTACACTTGCAGGACAGTCTTAAGGCTACAATTAATTGAACCAGCCAAGCATGAGCTGTGCTGCGCTGGAGAAGATCCAGATGAGATATGACTTGAGACAGAACAGACGCTCCCTGTCATTTTAAACTTGCTCCCCTGCGGAGAATACAGGAAACAGATCACAAGACAAGACTCACAGCCAGATTAATTCAGCATGCAATAGGCTAACCCAGTTTGCATCCATCCATCACCCCTTACAGCCTTCAGACTTTCACTTGTTCTTGTTGAACAGTACATGTGACAAATGTTCCACAGCAATAATTTTGAATATGGCAGGCACAGTATCACACCAAGAAATCATTCAGAATTCAGGCCATGCAGTCAGGAGTAGGAAGACCATTGATCTGAAGAGGCCAGTACCAGTGTACTGGGCAAGCCACAAGTGATGTTCCACAGTCCGCCACTAGACAAAGAGCGCATGCTAGCACAGTTCTCCCTCTTCTTAGAAAGTTCAGAAATGCTGCCAAATACCATCATAGTTTTGCCAACTAACAAGTTTTATGAGGAATAGTGGCTCACAAATCCAGCAGCATTTCAAAAAGTATAACACATGAGTTGTCCAAATGTCTAATTAATGGACCAGAGTGTATATACCATTGGTCTTTGACAGGTGTAATATACAGCAAATAGAAAATGCACAAGTGGCAGGACTAGCTGGGCTGACAGCCATTCTGCAAAGAACCACCAAGGTGAGAGAGAGAAAAGAAAAGCAGGCATTTGCCACCCAGATTGAGATTTCATGGAGGTGCTGCATCAGCTCGTATAAACAGCAATAACTGCATGAGATCTCATGTTCTGTGACCATATGAACACCACCACTCAGAGTCATGTAAACCACAAAGCTCCTGACACTGGGCTCCCTACACACAACTTTCAGGCAATGCTTCTCTGACGTTGCAAAAATTCTGAGCTATAGTTAATGTGGTAGCCCCAACTGTGTTCTACATCTACTGTACCCTACAGATGGGGCTTAGGGTCAGCTTACAGTCCCACAGTGATGGCAACGAATGGATTAATGTCAATATGGAGGAGGAAACAATTGAAAAGGTTGATATGCTGGAAAACAGCTTTTTCTTCTCTGTCTGGCTAGCCTTACACATGGCCTTGTGCCTTCGCCAATTCATGTAACTTACAGGCATGGGGACCCTCATGTTCAGTTGTTTCATAGACTGACAAGCCAATGTTTTCGGTCTTAATTATTCTAATGACAGTAAACTGTACAATTTGAAGCTAAACGAGGATACTACTAAAACAGAATGTTCCTCACAGGCTGACAAGGGAGTATTAAGGGAGTCTTAATTTCTTCTGCTGCCATTAAACTTTTAAGTTAAACAACGAGGACACCAGTAAAACACAGAATGTTCTTTCCTTTGACAGGAAGACAGATGCAATCCAAAGGTGTCACATGATCACCACTTCTCAAGCGCACCAGTTCGGCTGGTGTCTCTGAAAAGCATCATGGGAAAGGCAATAAGAAAGCATGCTGTTCCTGGGCTCAATCACAACAACATATCGAATGCACCTGCTATTAGGCAGACCACTCATCAAGCAGTGACAGCATGACATAACATGACTCATATTGTGAAAAAACAGCTGCAGTTTCTTCTGCCCTGCATTGGCTCTGACACCAAACTGTTTAAATGCCTTCAAAAAACTACTGTGCATCAGTACAGCCAGCATCAAAGGAGTTCAGAATGGACTTGTCTGTGTTCAATTTATCTTTAAACAGAATGCCAAGACAATGGAAACAAGACCCATATCCCCATATGGAGCTTGTATAAGGTCTCTCACATCACCTTCATCTATGATTAAAATCAGATCAATGTGGAGATGGGTTATTTATCTCCTCTTCTCCTCCTACAGCACAGTGTCCCCATCACCACCCTTTCCTAGGCCCATAGGGAGGAGTGTCCCCTATGGGATCACCTACAGCATTTCCAGTGAATTACAACATATTACAACATATGTGTGAATTACAACATATGAGTAGTTATGGGATTTTTCCAACCCAATGATTAAATCTACGTCTAATCCTAAAACTCTTTCTGTGTGTGTGTGTGTGTGTGTGTGTCTTTCCCCTCTCACCAGCAATGTCACACAGCTCAGCATCACTTGCGGTGGCCATGGCTTCCTCCACCTCAGGTTCCAGGGTCACATTTTCCCTGATGGGATCTGCTGTCTTCCTCTGGGGCACCCAAGCCTTCCCTGGAGGAACAGCACCCCCCGCTGTCAGGAAAAATAAGCACCCCATACAACACATATCCCCTCTGAGCTCCCCCTACAATCATGTCCTCCACAGAGCTCCACCTACAATACAGTTCTTCTCTGAGCTCCACCTGCAAAGCATTCACACTATAGACTTTTTGATCGTAATTCAACGAGAATGTTCATGTTGAACAATAGTAAGGGTTTAGCAACGTAGCCAGCTAGTTTGTAGGCTAATGTACTGCCAGTTACCCTTTTAGGCATATAGTAATATCATCTGTCATCAAGGTAACTGAGGAGGCAAGCAGATTGGGTAGGTGGCAGTTCTGTCTTTGACATCAACGAACGCATACCATCCAAAAAGCCAATCTGCTGACTGGAAAGACTAAACACAAGAAACTGTGTAATTAGTGGGGCATTAAATGATGGGGAAAACCTTTTTGAAAGGAGAACTTATTTTTCCTGACATCATATCAAACTCCCTGCAAACAGAACTTTGCTGCATGACAAAAACCAAGAACACAAAGAGGCAGAGGACTTTATTGTGGCTAACATACAATCACTGCAGTATTATTACATTGGACATATTCAACTCTCCATATTAAGAGTTTCGCTAATTCCTTGGGCTGCTGTGGTATCAATCTGCTATAAGGGGAATAAAACAAGCAAAAGCAAGAAAAAAGAGTGTTTGCAGGAGCTGCTAGGCAACCTGTAAACACGTGTGTTTTTTCAGCGCTGTGCGGGAAGAGTTGTGACAGGCGATGAGGTGCAACGTGTGCAAGACTGCGAACCCCCCCCCCCCCCATTCCCGGGCCCCACGCTGGCCAGACTCTGCTGGAGTAAACAGCCGTGTCAGTCTGATGGACCCGCGCAGATAGCAGGCAGTTCAGGAGAGGAGAGAGAGCAGGGCCAGTCCGTCACACTATCACCGATTATCACAGGGCAGGAGAGCCGGAGGCTACGTCACTTCTGTGACGGATGACAACGACCGGACTCCAGCAGTCATCCATTACTGTCCGACACAATCTGCAGCGGTGACAAGAAGTTCCCTGTTGCTGTCGAGGGCAGTTATTATTATTATCACAGAGAAAGTGAAGCTGCAAGCCTCTCCACGCCTTGACCTTCACCCTCGCTCCCACTTAACATGCGACACGTAGCAAACAGAGGTGGTGAAAGATATGGAGTACTTGAGCGGTATGGAGAGTGTTAGTTTAAAGGATAGATGGAAGACAATCAACTGGCAGAGGATAGAACACCAGGCTACACTGAGATTACCAGGGCAACCCTAACCAACTGTCCTTGGGATAAGATGAGCTAATTAAAGGAGTTTAATGGGGGATTTTGGCTATAAAGGAAGTTGCAGCAACACAGCAAAACAAAAGTGCATTCCCTATTTATTGTGCATTACTAATACAGCAACACATTTAATCTCATTCATTAGAAAAACTACACTTTCCTGAATGCAGGAATCTGGAGTAAGTCTTATGCAGCACCGTATAAATGAAACTGCCTCTTAATGCAACATTCTCCCCTTCTCCAGGGCCCACCTCTCTTCTGCCCGGTGTAGGGCACGGGCTCCTCCCAGTCAGGGTGCTCCTTGGCCTGCTTCTCCAGGTGGGCCAGCAGGTCATCCCTCTGGAAGGTGCCGGTGGGGGCTTTCTTGGTCTGGTCCTTCTGCCTAAGTCCTGCAGGCAGCAGGGCTTTCTAACCACGAGAAAGGGGAGAAGACCAATCTTCTCTCACTGGCCCATGTGACCACAAATGGCGTCCAACAGAGAAAAATACATTGAGGCTGTATGGTCAACCATCAGAGTTACGAAATGTATCACTGTGGAGGAGGCCAGGGTAGCCACATTACATTGTCATTTAGCATATGCTCTTATCCAGAGCAATTTACAGTTTTATCCATTTCTGCAGCTGGACATTTACTGAGGCAACTGTGGGTTATGTACATTGCCCAAGGGCACAATTGCAGTGTCCCAGCCGGGAATCGAACCAGCAACCTTTCAGTTACAATCCCAGCTCCTTACACTGCGCCTCACTGAACATTCTGTAATTCTGCAATGATGTATAACACAGTTCTTAATGTTTTATTAAGGATTCAAAGCTGCATTACAGTCTAAAGGTTACCAGGCATCCTTTGGGTCTGCTTTACTATTTTAAGTGAATTAATATGCTTCTTATATGTTCATCTGTTCGCTCCTTAATTCACTAGTTCATTCTACTGGTTCCTGTAACTAAAACAAGATATGTATTTTAAAACCTTTCAAAGTTTGAAAGTTTTGAATTGATGTTTTGCAACTGTCTGTACTTTGTGTCTTGCACGCATGTACTGGCCAAAATTGGCCCTCTACGATCGTCACTGTTAAAGACTTGGCAACAGTTACCAAGAACCTAAAAGGAACATCACAAATACGCAGAACTACTTTACTCACCACACCAGAGTTTGAGGCAACACTAAACCTTGATAAGACACTGAAAAAACCTCTGTGTCAATACCAACACAGAGAATAACAAATGATAAAACAGAATTCAACTACAGAACAGAAGTCTAACGGCATCACTTAGGAAAAATAGGAGGCTGTGGCAGGCTAGAAGAGAATTCTCCAGATAGTGTTCTAGGGCTATCCAGAGTTGATGCTGGTGGTGTTGTTTGGGAGAAAAGCTGTCAACATTGTCTGCAACACCAGCGCTAAAAGCAAACGTTTCATGTCTCCAGTTGGCTCTCATACTTAATATACAGTTTTTCAGAGCAGTACACAGAGGGACATTTCATGCTGGCTCCTGTTTTTCAGAAACTGTTCCTCTAAAACAGGGTACATCTGGTTCTAGAAGATTTACAGCTCTGCAGATTTTCCTGTCTTAAATACACAGATCATCAGTGACTGAGTCATTTCAACTCATGGTCATTTTTGGATGGAACGAGGCCACAGAATAAGTACCAAAAGCAATAAAAAAAGAAGACCTGCAAAATTGCCCAGCGCTGGGTTGGTCAAAGCCCTGCCCTTAACACCAAATGATGCTCCCACTAACATGGAGAACAAAAAGGTGGGACTGGCTGTCAGGTCCCTGCTCGGTTCTTGACTGCCTGTCCCTTCTGGTTTCATTAATCTTTAGCGTTTCACCACCTCCAGCTGGAGGCAGGGCCGAGACGATAAGCTGCGTCTGAAACCAGTCCTGCATGCAGAGAGAGACAGGGCTCCACTAGAACAGAGACGCTGACTGCTTTTATCAACTACCTCACTGTGAGGCAGCTAAATCACTCACACACTGTGGGAGTCAGGGGGGACCCAAAGCTCAGAGACCCATGGAACAAACAGAATGAGTCCGTCTCCAGTGTCTTGCCACTGCGAGAGCAGTGAGTCTTTTGTGAGTCTTTCTCGCTGCCCCCATCAGGCACAGGAGGGGCCAGGAGGCTTTCCCATAACTCACAAATTAAATTCCTGCTGATGCTTCTGTTATAACCTTTGAGGAAGATAAATACTAACAAACACAGACATTGCATTACAATACTGGCATTTAGCAGACACTCTTAGCCAGAGTAACTTAAATAGATTACAGTTTCACGTTATCCATTTATTCAGCTGGATATTTACTAAGGCAATTCCGGATTAAGTACTTTGCCCAAGGGTACAGCAGCAGCACCCCAGTGGGGAATCACACCAGCAACCAGCAAGCCCTGCTCCTTACCGTTAAGCCACTTTCTAGCCATTTCAATTCAGACTCTTCCATTTCACATAGCACAGTTTGTTTGTACCCCTGAAGGACAGAGGGACCCTCTCTTTCTAGCACGATGCCTTCAGACTTAAATCTGTCACTCACATCAGGGTCCAGCTCCTCCAGTTCATCCTCCAGCTTCTGTAGCTCCTCTTCGGACAGCTTTTTCAGAAGCTCGTCCTCATCCACGTCCCGGTACTTCTCGAGCTCCTTCCTAAACGACATGGCAGAGGGTGTGGGATGGGGTTGGGGGTGGGGATAAAGGATAAGAAAAAAAAAGAGGCTCTGTCCCACAAATCCCGTGAAAGGAGTATCTGTGGAAACGAAAACAATGGGTATAAAAAAGAGAGACACTGATGATACAGAATAGCATTCTTTTGACAAGACTGGTACAAAAATGGCCAACAATCTTTCTCCTGTACATTGATCTTTGTTGTTAAATCTGTTAGTTCCTCTACGACTAAACAGGTGAGTGAACAAACTGATTATACGAGTCATTTACTTTATTTACAGTTACATTTACTCATTTGGCAGTTGCTCGTATCCAGACCAACTTACAAAAAGCACATTCAGTAGGGTTAGGCAATTAACCGTGCAGATACTGACTCATTAGTGCCATGCTTGAAATATTGTGTCATTATGGAAAACACTGGCACAAAGGGAATAAGCATTGCCATGATGTGCACAAACCTAAACCACTACTGACATTTTTTCAGCCACCAACCTTGCACCAGCACAACCTTGTATCACAATAAACTTCTTACAAGTTTTCTTTTATTTATTTATTTTTTTAATTTGCTAACTATTTTTATTATATTCTGTAATTTATATATATGCATTACTATTTTATCTTTTATATAGTTTAAGGATTATTATATTTAATATTGTTTGTGTTGGTTTTTTAATATCATTTAACTAAGCTCTTGTGTCCCATTACAACGTTTTTGGAATTTACTCCAGAACTCCAGCACTCTAGAAATGATACCTCGAGCCTAGGAATGAAACATGTCTAGTTTGGCTGCACACAGACTGTTTCTTAAATGAAGCTTGAAGAGATGACACATAAGAAAATAATTTGTGGGATCCGTACAGGCAATAATTCTAAATATAGGCAAATATGAGCCAGTGTGCGGAAAGGCCTGTTTTCGTCCAATGTGGTACAAAGTGCAAAGCGCCTTTTCGCACTTTAAATGGTAGCTCATCATTTCGAAACTTTGGGAAGGTGTTTACTGTGACAAGTGAAGGTTTTTTTTTTTCTTTTTTGACTGAAAAAGTGGGACCAATAAACCAATATACCAATACTTCTCTACGTGAAATGCACAAAAGTTAGTCAAACTGCACTAACCTTTTCGACCAAAAGTGAGCTTTAACATAAAATTCATAACGCAAAATGGGGAATGGTTGAAATCTACAGCTACCAACATAATCCTAAAATTCACAAGAAATAAGTGCTTGAAATGGCTTGAAATCTGACAAATGAAATATCTGCCGTTTTCAAGGTTGTCTGCGTCGGAAGAGACTGAGTGGCAAATGGCTAATCCCACAAACGCAATATTCAAACAGGGGTAAGGTTAAGTTTTCGTTCCATCCCAGATCTTAACTGTAAAAAGATGTTATGCTAAAATAATGCAGGCGACGCATTTCTCTGAGTCACCTGCAGAGGTTTTGCGAAATAATGCAGAAACGGGTGCATCTCCGGTTGCCTATTGCTATTGCATTTAAATTAAAGCGGTGCAGCCACTTGAAATACTACGTTGGCTCCTTACACATCAATACATGCACACTTAGAAAACAACAGTGTGGTTACAATAATAAATAATAATATAACATCGGTGCACATTTCTCGTTGGCCAACCACATAAGATTCATACATCGATAATCGAAAGCAGAGACTTCACGTTCTCCGAGTTACTTTTTCCATACTGCACTGTATTTCACTCTATTTATAGATAGCTGGTGCCGCTTTGTGACAGCGAAATAGTTTGACCAGATATGGTTTCTTTTTCGGCGCAAACGGGAAAGAGATGCAGCGGTCGATCCAGCGGATAAAAAGTCCTTACCTCAACACCTGAGTACTGGCACAGCTACCGATACAAAAGACCTTCGCACACAGTGCAGTGGAGGTTGCTAATTTTCGGCAAAACTTTTCTCTAGTCTCCCAGAGTGTGGGAAGGATGTTGCTGACGGTGTTCAGATTCAGCCTTTGACGTATTCCTCCCCGCGGACTGCCCATCACGTGATGTCATCCTCGATCCTGCTTATAAGCAGGCCAGGAGGGTCCATCAGCATCAAACACTGTAAAACGGCGTTCTCCGGACGACACATTTGCATTAAACACTGCATTGCATTATGCCTCCCCCCACCTTTGAGTAAAGACATTACCTCCCGCTTAATCTTCCCATTTCGTTCGAACTCAGATAGAAGAGATGTTTTACATAAGTTTGTTCATTACCAAGACCAACAGAATCACGGCTTTTAGTGGGAGCCCTCAGACAAGTAACATAAACATTCATAAATGAAAGGCAAAAATGCACAGGAAAGTTTCAGGGAACTTTATTTCAATAGCACTCTACATACTGTATGCAGAAGCACTAAAATAAATCATTTATGGTAACAAAATGGAAAAAAGCTGTGCTCCGATCCAGTAAAACGTATACAGAATGTACTCAGATTGAGAGCAACGCTTCCTAACTTCAACTTCAAGACTGAATACAAGGCAGCCATATAACCTCATCACTGTAATAAAATATTTTAAGAGAAACGCTATAATAAAGCATCAACTATATGCACTAAATGAATCCCACTCTTGTGAAGTTGCAGTGATTCTGCAGAAAGTCGAGGATTTTTAAGACTCTAACAAACAAAACAAAAAAAATAAATAAATAAAAACCAACCACTAAGCAAAAGAGTTGGAAAGGCAACTGGCTTCACTGTGTTAAGCAAAGGGAATGTTTAGCTAGTTTTGTACGCTTGTAAATCTTCACATTTAAACAAGCAAAACTTTGCAAATTGCTTAGACTGCTGTCAGTTGAGACAATGTGAGTGGAACTTGCTTTTGAGCATGATCGTGTGCATTTTACCATACCATTTGCTGAGGCTGTAAACTGAACTCAAACAGCCTGACACCTTTCTACAACATGGTCCAAGGTCAGACTGTGTCCACATTGCATGTGCATCAACGTAGGCGGGGTCATGTGCCAGAAGGGGCGGAGCCTCCATGTCATGTGCCAGTCAGTTGGGGGGGTGGGGGGTGGTAGGGGGGATAACGAGCAGCCGTTAGGCAGCTCGGGTCAGCTCGTCGGCGAACTCAGACATAATGTCGTGCACCCAGATGTCCTTCTCCTCCTGGGAAGTGTCCACAAGGTAGACCACAACCTTCCTGTCCCAGGGCTGCGGGCCCTCCTGCACCGCCTCTATCTGGGCCACCAGCGGCTTCTTCTCCACGTGGTTCCTGAACACGATGGAAGCCTCCTCCGACCACTGCCTGGGCTTCACCCCTGCGGGAAGGGTGGGGGGGGAGAGAGAACCTTCAGTCTCTGAGTCTCAACACAACACAGAGCAAGGAAAGGGAGGGGCCTTGAGTGTTAGCACTTAGATTAGATTAGATTATTTAGCAGACGCTCTTATCCAGAGTGACTTCCAGCACAACTGAACAAAAGTGTATCCACTCAAGTTAAAAGAGCAGCAGTGTCAGACCAGGCTAACAGCACTCCCAGACCAGAGAGTGTAAACATAACACTATTCAAGCCCTAATGACGCGATGATATGATGATGATGTGATGTGTATCTGGGATGCCAGCATTATCTAATAATCGACAAATAATCAATAAATAATCTTATGAATCGAAAGATCTCAAATCACTTCACATTGTGATGGGGGGGGGGGTGTTGGGGGTCCCTCATCACATTCACTATTAATGTGCAGCATGGCTGCAGCTTTGGCCCTGAACGCTCACCACACATGAGCTTTTAATGGTGAGCCAAACACTCTAGGAAGCTGCAGGACAGTTACATAGGCAGACTGAGAAGGCCAGACCCTAGCACTGACCATAATTTGACGGTAACTCTGAGGAACACCCCAACTCTTTGAAATAAAGACCCTGAGATTTTTAAAGCCCGCAGTGAGACAGAACCGCAGTTTTAGTGATCATCTGAAACATGACATCTCCTACTGTCACTACCTAAGGGTATTGTCTTTAAGTTTGGTTCACTAACCCAAATTATTATAAATATCAGAACATTAATTAAGTGACTGATGCTCTGTGTCTCAAAGCAATCATCATTTAAGATGCCTTTGAGCACCAGCAAACTTTTGTCAGTTCGCACCGAAATTGTTCTACCACATACTGACCACAAGAGGGCACCCACACTGTTCTGGAAAAGTCTGGCGCACACTCAACGGCTTTTCTCGTAAACCGCTGCTCACCCAGACGTCAGACGTCAGTTCTGCTTCATTGTAATGCGCAGAGAGAAGGTGGTGCTTTATCATCTGACAGAAAAACTGACGGTGTTCCCAAAAAAACACCCTACAGACTCACTGTGCCACAAGTGAGGTATCACTTCATTCCAAGTAATGACTGAGTGCACTTCCCAATAGCCGGAATCACTGCTGGCACCTCTACACCTACATCCCAGTCACTAGTGTGTCGTGCTTGAGTGCTTTCACACTCATGCCAGTCTGTAGGGTTGTAGACTGCCAGACAAATTAGAGACACGTTTCTCCATACACAGTTCAGCTTGTAACACAGACACACAGACACAATCAACATGCAGCTCTGCTCTCAGCTGTTTATTCTTAACACGCTGTCAGTAAATCACCTCTAACCTCTTTTGTCTTGTGAAGAGCTGTTTTTTCAGTGTGTGACATTTCCTGCTCTTTAGTCTTAATTCGAAAAATAACAGGTGCCACTTCCAAATTGCCCTGAAAATTCAGTTGTAGTTCCTCCCCTGCCCAAATCACTGCTGTCTTTATGATTACAATTATATACACACACACATATATATTATATAGGTGCATTGTTTAAACATTACCGAAATGCAAAACAGCACATGACGCTGTTCATTCTAAGGTTTGTACGTAGCATCAGTTTAGATCCACAAACACACAACCCGCATCACATTGCTAGTGTGGGTCAGATTGCTTTCACTCTCACACAAACAGGAAGAGACTCAATCCACCACATGTAAAAGGGCATTGTGGGTAATGAAGTCCCTACCGGCCAGCTGCGCAGTGATGCCCTGGAAGGGGAGCTGTCTGAACTCATTGATGAGAGGCTGCAGTTGGGTGATGCTGACCAGCTCATGCTTGCCGTAGTCCAGCTCGTACACCGACACCATCCCGTTGGTCAGCACTCCCTTCACCAGCACCCGGTACCAGCTGTGGGGAAGGACACACAGGGGTGTGGGTTAGCGCCATGTGGCCCAGGGGATCATGGGAGATTCAGGAGGATCATGAACTGTGAGAGGGCTTACAAAGAGAGGGGGTACTTCTGCCTGGAACCCGAACAAACCGTTTTCATCACATATAGACACACGGCCACGTCTACAGCACCCAGAAAACACTGCTGCCTTCAAGAAAGGGTGTAACTACCAACAATGCTCAAAGTAAACATTCAAACCCAGAGACTGCAAACATGAGCGCTACACTCCCAGTTACAAACATAACTTTGTAGCAGTTGTTAGTGCTGCAAACTGTATGCTCTGTTTGACAGCACTGTATGAGGGTATCTAAGGGGCGTACTTCTCTCAGATTCCACTTCTTTTAGACAGCTTTTTAGGCACTGTTTCTCACATTCACTTGGGTCTGCAAAATGTCACAAGCACTATTTCAACGCAGAGTCTGTATCCGTCAAATGACAACACAACTACAAAATGCTCCAACGCTTATCTCACATTCCGTGCAATAACTAGGATAAATGCTTCCGTACAAAAATAAGCAATGCTATGGGTGATCTGAAAACAAGCTGCAAATTTCAGACGGTAGTTTGCAGTTCTCGTTTCACACCACTGTCTACCTGTACACATATCTGAGCAACAGTTCTTATTCTGGCAAGTTTTTTAGATTTCGTTTTAGTCTTAGTATTTTGACTAAAATACATATTAGTCTTAGTCAGATTTTAGTCATTTCTCAGTTCTCAGAATGAATGAAAACTGGACATTTAGTCACATCTTTTTTAGTCACATTTTAGTCTTGTTTTATTTGCTTCTTCTTTAATTTCATTGTTTCAGACCTTAACCTTTCATTGAACACACACAGATGCTCTTAGAAAATATTTTAAAATTTAAAAAATGTAACTTTGTTCTGGTATCTTCATTGACAAAATAAACACTGCTAAGGGAGAAAAAGAAACAGGAGAAAGTGTAAAGGACAGGGGGGACTGTAGGTGGCCCTGCTTGCACGTGCAGAGTGACCCGACCTCCCCATGCGAGGCTCTCACTTGTTCTCCACCTTGGCGGCGTAGATCTGGTTCTTGTCCACACTCAGCGGCTTCTCCTCCATCTTGTTGTAGTAGAGGATCATCTCCCCCATCAGCACCACCAGCTTGTACAGGTCCTGCCAGGGCTGCAGCACGAAGTGGCCCGGGTGGCAGGCCACTGACACGTAGATGTCCATGTTGTGGCCCAGCGGGGGCAGCTCCAGGAGGGGGGGCAGCTGGGGGGAGGCGGGGCCACTGGCAGGGGTGTCAGCGGGGGGGTTGTCGCCGGACTTGGGCGGCGGCTTCTTGGACGAGGGGCTGCCGGTGCCGTTGCTGATGGCGGTGCCGGCGGTGCTGGTGGTTTTGGCGGGGCTCCCGGTGCTGCGCGGCCCTCGGCTGCTGAGGAAGACGTCCTTCTGGTGCTTCCAGAGGTCCAGGCCGGCCATCTGGTGGTTTATGCTGCGCTCCAAGTCGCAGATGTTCTTGGTGGTGAACAGGTGGATGTGGGCCAGTCTACTCGTCTCATCCAGTTTGGCTATCTGCAGTCAGAAGGGGGGTAAGGTCAGGTCTTAATTCAACCATTTGGAGCACACTATCTACCACTTCACTGAGACTATGTTCCTTAAGTTTGTTAAAACCTCAGCTGACTACACTAAGGGTTCATGGGAAATATAGGCTTAGGAAAACTGTAGCAGCATCATTAAAGCCTATCTATGCTGCCTTTTCCATCATTAAACACAAAAAAGAAAAATAATGTAAATGTTCTATTAATATACAAAAATGTAATGTTTAAACAACAGCCATCGAAGGCAAGAGCCTAAATGTTATTTACCATCCTGTGCCAACAACAGCTGCCCTCATCACAGTCTCACTAATCCTCAAAGCTCAAATTATGGAGTTGTTTACCCCCAAGGGGCAATTGGAATCAGAATCAGAACACGCTGTGCAACTCACAGCTAACATGGCGAGTTAGTTCTACTTTCAAGTGCAAGCTACACAATACAGAAGTATATCTCACCATTAGAAAAGGACAGCCTAAGACCTCCAAATGCAATTGCAAGGAGCAGCATTTTAAAAAGAGACCACTATTAGTCTGACTGTTTTACAGCAACATTCTCTTTCTTGACCCACCCAAACTTGCTTTAAGTTGGATTAGAAACAAAAAGGAGAAGCAGAGACAGTCTTAAAGATGCCACCGCCGGGATCCCGAGTAGCTCAGCGGTTAAGGCACTGGCTCTGAGCGCATGCTGAGCTCTTTGGCCCGGGTTCAATCAGTGTCATCAGCAGACGATCTGGAGCCTACAGCAGCAGAGGAGACTGGCTCGGGTGGGAATGTTGGGAGGGACTGCTCAGAGACCCGCTCTGAGTCACCCTCTGACTCATCAGGTATTGCGTCAGTGAGGCCGTGGCTGTCGTCCAATGGGCGCTTAGCTCACCATGGAGCGCTGGGGCACCATGACCACCACTGGTTGTCGTGGTGATCACTAACATAAGGCTTGTGGTTGCAAAAATAAGGGAGGGGTGGGGGGGGGGGGGGTCATTCAAAAGATATGCTTGTGATTGTGGGTAAATGGAAGAATCAGAAGGTTCTGGCGTTCACTGTGGGCAATCAAATGCTAGCAGGGCAATGGCATGTCCTCACAGGCTAAACTGTGACACGTGGCTATGGATTACAGGTACAAGGTAAAGCCGTTTGGACCTAGTCTGGCTCCTGGATGCCTGCAGTCTGGCAGGATCACAGTCTCTCGCTTCACCTGAGCTACAGGTAAAATGGCAAGCCTCGACGGCCTGAACGGCCTGTTCTTGCCACTTATCTTTCTCACGTTCTTCAAACAGAGTGCAGGGACAGGAGGCTAAACCGGTTCCCTTCAGTTTGCAGTGACAAGCCCAAACTGTGAAGCGATGGTATGGAGTGAAAGGCTTTTAGGCTGTCTTGTCAGGTTGCACATGAGAACTTGTGGTAGGGCTTGAATATTGTTGCACTCATGCTCACTGGCCTGGGAGATCTGTTAGCCTGGCCTGACACTGATGCTCATTCAATTTGAATGGATACACTCCTGTTCTTCTACGTCTGCTAAATGAATGTAATGTAATGTAATGAAAGGTGAGTGTGTGCGTGCGTTGTGTGTGTGTGTGTGTGTGTGTGTGTGTGTGTGTGTGTGTGTGTGTGTGTGTGTGCATACGTGTGTGTGTGTGTGTGTGTGTGTGTGTGTGCGCGTGTGCTGTGTGTGCGTATGTGTATGTGTGTGTGTGTGTGTGTGTGCGGCTGCACCAGCCTTCATGCTGCAGTCGGTGGAGTTCAGCACGGCGTCCCTCAGCCACTGCACCGCGTCCGGCGTCCAGGAGCCCAGGTCCACCGGCAAATCCACCAGGCAGCACTTCACAGCCTGCGGAGAGGAGATGGCAGAGAGCTGTAACTTTCCCCACTCTGCGGATAACGAACCTGAACCACTATCAATTATTCAGAATTCATTAAAAGAGCTGATTAAACTATTAGAGTGAGGATTCATCACCCGGTATTATAGCAGATCCGAGCTACATTTCAAACAAATGACTGTTAAAATTAGAAGACAGGGAGGCACCGTTATGATAGGCTCTCCCTTTATTTTGGGTAATGTGCTGCAGAGAGGAGCATCTTCGAAAAGCAAGCCCCGACACCCCCCCCCCACACACACACACCCCCACCCACTCCATTACCACCCCTCCAGCACTGATTGGAGAGAGCCGACAGTCCTTGTATCCTGATCGGCTCACCTGGGGCGGGATGGCAATGAGGTCACGCAGGAAGGGGGACGGGATCTCCCTCAGCTCGATGACCTCCACAGAGGCGGGCACGCCCAGGTCCACAAACTGGATGTCCAGCACTCTGCTGCCGTGCAGGTTGGTGATCTGAGATTCGGAGAGGGCAGGGTGCACTGAGACCAGCACTGCCGACTCTCAGCATAGCCTTGTGTCTTTCAGAGGCTGCTGTTTATGTTATGTTCCATTTAGAACAAAAATAGCCAGGCTTTTGGTACACCAGATCCGTATGGATACACCACTACAGTTGAGCCCTTTCCCAGAATCTATGTATGCATCTATGTATGTACTGGATCATGGCTGTCTTGTGTTCTGTAGGCTAGTCACAGAAGATCTCTCACCTCCACACGGCACCATTTGCCTTTTGACCGAGCCAGACAGCACTTCCCACAGAAGGGCTTGGAGACCAGGAACTCTGACGTGACCTGTCCAACAGGAAATGATGTCATGGTTTCTGTTCCCACGTGTCGTGCTGTGATCCAGCAATGACAGTGTCACAACGTCGAACTTCCAAGGGAATATCAAGACTAGATTTGGCAGATTCCCTCAGGAGGGGACCACATACACCAAACAGATACTGAAATGTTGTGTAGGCTGCTGCTTGTCCATAAATGAAACAGCTTCCATTTGCAGCATACAGCAATAAATGACAATACAACTGGAATTTGGACATTATAAAAAAATGATCTTATACCTGTCATTAAAAATATGGAAACCGAGACTAAAAACTAAGAACCTGACACTGTGAAAAGCACAACCCGACTGCCTATAGCGGATCTGAGTCGGTTCCAATGTCACCTGTGAGATTATGTGTCCTATCCCCTAACCCCATGCTTACATGGAGTAATCTCCATCTGGCCAGAGTGGACACCTGCCGACTGAGGGAGGAAGCGTTCACCACAGCCTGAGCAGGCAAAGGCCAGCACTCACTGACTGCAAGCTCCATGTCATAAACTTTATTTTATGACTACTGCCTGAAGAGCTTTATTGAAGTGTTGACTGGAGACATGTACGCAGGTGTCGTAATGATCAGACACTGACTCGGTGTTACATTTTCAATACATTCGGCTCTGAGTCAGACCTTAGATTACATTATTTGTCATTTTTCAGATGTTCCACAGTGACTACAACAGCAGTGCCCTAGTGGGGAACGGAACCAGCAACCTTTTGGTTACAAGCCCTGCTCCTTACAACTACGGCACACTGCTGTCCCTTAAACTCCTAATGATGAAAAAAATCACTAGCTGTCTATCCAATTACATTTCTTTCACTAAAGAGTACTTAAGCAGTTCTTAAGTAGTTCTGAAGTTTAGCAATTTTAGAGGGAAAAACACACACAATATATAATGGAAAACAACATACAGCAAACTATCACACCACTACAGCCAGTCCTGAGCCAATCAATTCCCCAGAGCCCACCTTCAGACACAGCTTTGTCAGGTGTGGAACCTGCACTGTGATTGGTGGGGACAGAGGAAGAAGAAGTCACCTGAGAGTGAAAGTAGGCCTCAGTTTTCTCCAGTATTTCCTTCAGCTTGGCCTGGCCCCGTGAGGGAAGCTGGCAGTAGATGCTTCCATCAGAGCACACGTTGGACACGCAGACGTTCATGTAGGCACTGTTCACCTGCAGGAGGAAGCACGCACACCAACGCCCTCTGAAAACGGCCCCGTCAGAAAATTCCTACAACGCCACGACACTGCAGAGGCAAAAATATCTAACATTTGATGCATACTGACAAATACGGACACACTGGCACACAATGAAACGGGGATGTTTACACAGATGATCCACATATTAGCAGGGCATAATAGGCGGCTTAGATAACATGATGGTGATCAGCTGTAGTTTCTTGGCTCATGAGGTGCTTTTTTTCTCGATAATTACTTATCCCAGTTTATAATTCAAAGTCTGAAAGCCTCAAAGCCTAGCTCCTGGTAGGGCTTGTACAGTACTTAAATGGGCTCGGAATTATTTCAGCTTTAAGCAAAGATCAGATTTTCTTTCAACTAGTAATTGTGAACAAATCATACATTGTTAGCATTAATCAGAGGCCAGTCTGATCACAACACCTAAGGAGGGAGGTTCGAATAATGCTCAGGGTGCCTCAGGGCCTTAAAGACAGGAAAGGATACCCTGCTCACAGCCAACAGAAACAGTACACAGACATCACAGTAGACATTATGCCAGACGTGTCCCAAACGTGCCTCACAAGTCAAATCAAACCCCCATGGGACCCAAGCTGACGGTCATTTTCACACTGGTCATGGGCCAGGCGACAGGCCACCAGCCAAGGCAGGTTACCTGCAGAGAGTTCTCCAGAGACTTGTCCTGCAGCGCCTTCATGCAGGCGGCGTTGATGTTGATGTCATCATCCTGCGACGTGTCGTAGAGCACCACCAGGGGAACCTGCTCCCTCACCAGGATCTCCGCCAGCAGGATCTTCCCGCAGGCCAGAGATTCGAACCTCTTCAGCACCGCTAGCTCCTGGCAGAAGGGCTCCAGTCCTGAAAAAAGGCTTCACTCAGCTCAGAGGAAGATTGATTCCCAAATCTCCATACTCCCACTGTGACTGTGGCCTCTAACACATGTTACATTTGACCAGACGCACCACCAGCCTTTAACTCCTCAGAGACTGACATAAGGGTGACATGAAGCTTCTGCAGTCTGTGCTCTTAGAAGAAATATGATTGACTAGACTTTTACATAACCAATAGGGATGCGAATTTGGTTCTTACAGCAACTGCTCAATCATTTCAATTTAGCAATTTATGTTGATATTCCAGAGTATTGTATTGTGTAGAACAAACCAAATGTACCATTTTTACTTTGCATGAGTGTGGGAAATGGATAACCTTTCAAGAGCAGAAAGTATCCAGCTCTGTCAGCTGAGTCAGCTCTCACCTCCCATGATTGTCCTCTTTTTGAGTGCATGAATGATGAAGACTGATTACATTTTAAGTTAGTATTCAGGCACTGCAGTGAACTTACAATGTATTAAAAAGTTAACAACCGTGTAAAAAAAATTCACTTTGCATCTCATGCAACCTCCAAATATTTGAGTGCAGCCCACCCATGCGGAGCTCACCAGCGAGTTTACACTTAGCAGCTTGGAAGGGGAGCTTGAAGAACTTTTCGTGCAGCTCCAGAAGTTTGCCTTTGCTGATGACTTCAGAGAACCCATGATCCACGTAGTAAACCTGCGCGATAATGTGGAACACAAACACGGCTCAGGAGGACGCTACAGAGAAAGGTGGAGTCACAGAGAGATGAACATGGCTAGGAGCAGATTCACGCACCCAGGAGAAGAACTGCACAGACAGAGGTAGACTCAGGTAGCCAGGGAAAGACCCATACAGGCAGGGGAAAAAACCACACAACCAGGTGCGGTCTTATGCAGTCAGGGGGCAAACTTCCGCAGACAGAGGAAGACTCACAGACTCAAAGGCACTCTTGTGCAGGCTCATACAGATAGGGGCCCTCACCTTGACCTTGTCGTCCATGACCTCACACACTTGCGCCCGGAGGATCTCCTCCTCTTCCTCAGCCTTGACGGCGGCCAGCTGGCCGGTGACGGGGGACTGCAGGGTCTTCGCAGCGCCGCTCTGGCTGTAGAACTCCCGCATCTCATCCTCCAGGGCCTCCTGGGCCTGCGAGTAGCCCTCACCGATGTACCTGCAAGGGGGACATGCAAGGTCACCCGGGGTGGCCAGCCAAAGCCAATAAAACCCACTCAAAGCACAGTTTACTGGCTGCTGAGTTGAGGAAGCATTCCACAGTGGCACTAGAAAGGGGTTTACAGCTTATCATGGGTCAATGATATTATTTGATCAAGAGTTAAGGGTACGGAATGATAACATATATTTGCTATCATCCACAAGGGTTCCGAATACATTCCGGAACTCGGTGACCAGCACTGTCCCTTATCTATGACGTGTGCAAGGGAATATTGTCATGACTTTGTTAAGCCCATCCACTTCTACCTTTGCATTATTTTTTGGAAGATTTATATATCATATGTTTATAGAGCTGGATATTCAAAGACAAAATACTGGCAAAGTACCTCACTCAAAAGCAAAACTGCCACCCCTATCACCCTCCATCAACCGCCATCAAACCAGCAACCTCTGGGTCTACAGACACTGCTCCTTACCGCTATGGCACGATGTCATATGTATTAGGCTTAAAAAGACAGTGCAAGTTATTTTTATCAGAAATAATCAGAAAAGAATGTAATTAATTATATCTCCTTTTTGCATAAGGTTTTATAAACCCTCATGGGTAACCATCAACCTTCATCATGGGTAACCCACTCTCTGATTAAGAACTGAGCGTTGAGAGAGTACGGACAGGCCATAACTGAGAGTCTTCTTATGCACCTAATAACGATGCACATTGTCCTAAGTTTTTGTTTTAGGAGATGAGTTAAAGCAGGGCTTAGTGGCCCTCCCACAGCCTTCACTGGGGTCAGCCGGGGGCAGGTTTTCCTTTGGCTGGAGAGCAATCATGTTCTCTTAGTCAGTCAGAGGGAACCTGTGCTTTATAAGGTAATGTCTTTTGAATCAGGAAGAGATTTCATCTTTATTTAATGTGGTCATTAATGATCCCAGGGCACTTATCACAGTGTAAGAGGGTTCCCTATTGCCCACGCGAAATTCCCAGTCTGGCTCTCTAAACCTGACCATCTAACGATCAGCCAGCGTAATTGGCTGAATGAAATCTCTCCAGTCCCCCTACTGTAAAGCGCTGTGAGATCACTGCCACAAAAGGTGCCACATAAATGCTGCTATTTATAAATGCAATTATTATTCACACATATAAAACTGACTGACTCCCTGCCGTCCTTGAAGATCCCAGGGCCCTTACTACAAAGAGCAGGTGTTAGCCCCGCAAACTCCCAAAACCGGCCCCTGCAATCAGAACTCTCATGGCAGTGTGGTGAAGCGGTGAGGGACTTCTCAGCAGGTCCCTGTCTTAGCACCCTTTATCCGTATCTCCTCAGTAAATATCCAGCAGAATAGAATGAATAACACTGCATGTGCAATCCCAGCAGCAAAAGCTTTCTGATGAGTGGCTACACCCGGCTGCGCGCTTCACATTAGCTCCAGCCGAGACAGCGAAATTCTTCCAGATCATCCGTAACACGCACGTAGATGTATTCACCTTAAATAAAGGGATGTTACATAAGTCTTTTAAAATGAGGAAGTGCACGTCTAGCCCCACTGCAGCCACAGGCGAACAGCTGAGGAATTTCACCCTTGGTATCTGGAAAAACCCCAGACTGATATGCAGTCTGCGAGGCTGCTGGTGAAACTGGTGTCTGCACGTTCAGAATGTCATACCAGCAAGTGGGAACAACCGGAGGAAACGGGATTCATGGGACATCTTGTATACAGTCAAATAACATATATACACATCAGTGTCTCTGCGTGCATCATGGGATCTTCTTCACAGTGACAGGAATCTTTGTCAAGATCATGTATGAAACAAAAGGTGTTGAGCTCTCTGGTGTAGTAGGTGGGCATCACAGATGAACGGTAGATTGACTATGTGCTGACAGGGTGGCATGGTGGTAATGATCAGGGCTTGTAACTGAAAGGTTGCTGATTTGATTCCCCGCTGCGGCACTGCTGCTGTACCCTTGGGCAATGTACTTCACCCTTAATTGCCTCCGTAAATATCCAGCTTCATAAATGGGCAACATGTATAAATTGTAATCTATGTAAGTCCTTCTGGATAAGAGCGTCTGCTAAATGACAATAATGTGATGTGCTAAAGAGAACAGTAATAACTCTGGCATTCTTGAGCACTGGAGCACCCCGGTTGAGGAAACGCAGGCAAAAACAGGAAGCAGAAGGCCAGTGCTGACAGAGGCACAGTGGCGGACAGGAACAGGACCTAAGCAAACAGGACTAAACCCCACTCTTAGCAGCATGGTCTCCTCTCACGGCAGGAGGCTAAAAACTGCCATTCATATCTTTACCAATCACCCCGCAATATGTCTGGGGCTCCTTTTTGCCTTCCGCAAAAACACACAGTTTATTCATATACCATTTTACCTCACAGCAAAACATATACAAAATTTTACAGATATATGAAATAAAAATGGACAAACTTTTTTTTTTAACTTAAATTAACAGTACACTCAACCCACACATATCATTAGAGCTGGAAAAAAAGACCAGCAAAATCACTGCCGTACCCATTGATTTCAACCTTCATACAACCCAGGTAAAAAATTACCGTAATGAAGCTATGCCTCACATGATGGAACTCGTCTTACATCAAACCATTTCATCCATCAACCGACAATACGCCTATATAGCAATACACACATGAATAGCAAACCATTCATCCAATCCACTTTATAAAAGCCTTAACGGTAAATACATTAAGTGAGCTTGTGCACTCCTGTTAAAATCCCAGAAAAGTAACAATAATACTGAAATTCACATGTGAATTGTGGGAGCAGGCTTTACAAAAGCCGGAGTGGGAATTTTGACCGGACCCATTTAGCTTGTTAAAAAGTGGCTATGACCCCGGAGAGCTGCGCAGAGCTGCATGCACAGGTCAGGGGTTGCGGGTTTTTTAGGCTTGCCTGAGCACGACACTGCTGGTGCTGGCAGCCTCCACCACCAGCACGGAGGGGTACTCCTCCTTGGGGATGAGCAGGGGGGGCACAGCCTGGGTGCTGAGCCGCCTCCCAGCCTCCTCCCCGGCCCGCGTTGCCTCCGGATCCGTCTGGTTCTGGTTCTCGTCCTCGCCCGCCCGGGCGTACAGGATGGCCTTCTTGGGGTTGTCGGGCATGGGGTAGTCGATGGTGCAGATGTCGGCCAGCAGGGAGAGGTCGTTGAGCACGTGCTCGGGGAACCTGGTCTTGTAGGTCTCCTGGAAGAGCTTGGGCAGGGCGTTGGCCCACAGGCCGTTGCTGTATTTCACCAGCAGCTCCGCCAGCTTCACCTTGATGTCCGGCGCCAGCTTCGGGGGGGATTTGGGGGTGGGGGAGGAGGGCGCGGTGTGTGTTGGGGAGGAGGTCTTATGGGTGGAGGAAGACCGCATTCCGGGGGCGGAAGAAGGGCGGGGTAGGTTTTTAGCGGGGTACAACAGCAGCTCTGTGTTCTGATTGCCGCTACCAATCTTCTCCACCTGTAACACAATGGAAGTCCAATGTCACTGTCATGGCTGCAGGAACAGCCAGCTAAAAATGCAGGAGCTTCCTGTTAAATACAATTTACATTTTTCATGACTTTTCAGGGACATTTAAGAACAACATGATAATTTTCAATGTTTATCTTTATTTTTAAAATTGTGAATCTCCTGCAAAACTGGGGTACTTAGAAGATGGCATTTGGGGAAAAGCATAAACTTTTGACGAGTCCTGGGTGCAAACACCAGCCAACAGTGACTTTTGATAGTGGTTTTAACATTCATGCGAGCTGTGAGATACCCAATTTGCCAGCAAAATCAGCACAATCAGGCATTTCGACGTTAGCAAGTTTAGGTTCGTAAATGACAATCAATTTAGCATGTTAGTGAGAAAGACGGAAGTGTTTCACTAGCTTTGGCAGAAAAAAATGTAATGAATATTTCCTTTTAGATTTGGGTGATCTTCCACAACCTTGCAAGGACAGAGGAATATAAGTACAAAACAGCTTAAAACTGGGTTTAGGCCCTAAAAATCACAGTTCTTTAATACACAACAAAAAACGGGCAGGCTTTGATGGCCAGGCATGCATTAACACTCACTGTGCAGATGTGGGTCCAGCGCTCCAGGTCCTTGAGGGCCTCGCTGGGAAAGTCCTGTTTGTACAGTTCCCGATACAGCTGGGGCAGCTTCGATACCCAGAGTCCATTGCTGTGCTTGTTCAAGACCTCTTTAATGCGGTTCTGGACCACCTGTGGGTTGTAGCCACCAGACTGAGGAGACCTGGGCTTCTCGTTCAGATTCGACGGTGCTGGGGGACACAGGAGGAAGGATGCCTTCAAAAACGACTGCTTTCAGTGGTTACGTGACTTTCTGATATAATCTTTTCTCACAAGGTGCAACAGAACACTGCAGACATGCCTGCGTATGTGAAAAGGACCCACCTGTAGCTGAAAGCATCAGTATGAAACCTGAGCACTTAAGTATGAACTTAAGCAACGTCTTTTCTTCCCTTCTTCAGATGGAGCTTACATTGTTAGTGGAAGTGTTGGCACCTAAAATGTGATACATACTCCAGGTACATGAAGACTAAGAATAGGGCATTTTTTATGAGATTAGGATGTGTTCAAAGGAAAGGATGTGGGAGGGTATTTAGACTTTTAAAGATCAGTTCAACCCAACCGTTTGAACAAAAAAAAAAAAAACAGGTCTTTGATAGGCCCCTCGTTTGGGTGGCATATCAGATCACCAGTAATTTTAGCTTTGAATGTGCCGCTTATTCAAGGATGGCCGTGAAGCAGAGACGACCACACCTTCACTGCCCACCTCTTCCATATAATCAGTGTTTAAAGTTGTTTCCTGGAACGCCTCAGTAAAGGAGGGAGTGCTGTCTGGGCCCTGAACCTGAGGACTGAACCTTCCTGGCTACCGCTGTTGGCTAATGGACAGGGCCGCAGTGAACTCTGCCCCTGAATGACAACACCCTGCTGCCTGCAGTAGCACAAACACTCCAGCAGGTCAGGGCTTCCTGTGGGATATAAGCTACTCTCACTTACCACAGGGCTGCTGAGGGTTCCTGGACAGGTGAGCCTGCATCTCCTTCTGAAACCTGGTGGGGATGGTCATTCTCTTGTCTGGCCTAGAAAACAAGAGAAGGCTGGGCAGAGAGCTGTTCTGGGTCAAGCTTCACTCACAGCCGTTCGTCTAAACATGGGTTGTTTGTCACTTTGAAAAACCCCCCACAAATTTCCTCACATATTTCAGCGCTTAGAAAACAATAACCCACCCGCCTCCTTGCCCAAGTTGCAACAGACATTTAACATGAAAGAGACAGAGAAACTGAAACAGTGCTGGGGGGAATGCTTTTTTAATTCTGCTCCAATCTTTCCTACTGCTCCACTGGCCCGGAAAATAGAACATGTTTTCAGGTTTTGCTTCAGTAATCCATTATTCAATTTAGAGTCTGAAAGTGTTTATATCTGAGAGAAAGCTGTCAGGACGGTATTTTTAACATCCATGTGCTTCAACTCTCGGTGCAGAACACTGAGAGGGGGTGGGCTGCTTATGGTCTGCTGCGTTAGTAAGAGCCTCGTTCAGCCCACACCAATTTACATTCTTGCATCTTAATGAACAAACTAATCAAATTCAAACCGTCTGTGAAGAGTACAGCCCGCCGTGATTTACATACCCTAAAAAATTGAAATATTCTGTTCAGTAATGCATGGAGATGGAGAATTCCCCAAGGCAGACACACAGTCACTGATCTGGGAGCTCTCGCCAATGATAGTGCTCTTTGTCACATAAATGTCTGTGCGGCACAGTGCTGGAAGAGCGCTGTATGCAGGCGACGGCTTGCACCTCCCCGAATGCTGAACCTCACATTACAGTGCAATCACCATCACAGCTGGGCCACTGCGCTAACGCCATGTGCTCCTTAACCTAAATTAACAACACTTACGTTGTAGCATAACGGTCACTGACCCATGTGACTGACCCATGTGATCGTGTCTTTCCGGCGGACTCATTTTGAAATGTGACCTGCTTCTAGATTGCACAGGCTACCAGTATTTGGGTGAGGGTGAGCTAGGGATTGTAACAGTCTTTTTTATGTTTTTATTTTTTTCTCCATTTATGCAACTCTGTTTGGAGCTCAGTTCAGTTGGAGTTCAGCTACTGATCATTAGGCTTGTCTCACCACAATAACCTCCAAATTTCTGCAGGAGTGCTGAGAGGAGACTAATGCAGTACTCTGATTGTGCACAGTTGTTTTTCTCTGCCCCATACTGAAGTGGGTGCCAACTGGAGGATGGGCACTACTCCACTACCCTCACCCAAGTAAGACAGGGAAACCCTTGCTAACCTACCCACCCCTAGCCACCCCAAAGCCATTTTTTGCTGCCCCAGTGGTCTCCTGATCACTTTCTGCTGATGACATGGGTGGGTTTGAACCCAGGCCGAAGGGCTCAGGCTACACTCATGTCAAGCGCCTTGGTGACTGAGCCACCCAGGAGCCTTGGTAACAATCGTTTAAGACACCTCTATTGACAATGTAATTTATCTCCAGTTTAATGACAATGGCAAAGACAAATAATAACAGTCACCTGTCCTGCCCATTAAAAATGCAAACCAATCAGGGAGAGAAGGAAAAGCAGCAAACTCCGCCCACATGCATACCACACTTCGCATCACATCTAACCCAGAAAAAGGCACAAACCCAGAAAGCCGCGTCTGTAAATGAAGTTCTGAGTGAAACGTGTTATTCAGGCGTCAGATCACCCCCGGCCCACACCGGTGGACATTTGCTGAGGCATTGTGGACGGGTGCATAGTGGCTAATCTACTGTACAAAGGAGGGATTACGGCTCCATTCTCACGCTTTCAAACAGGCCCTCGTTTACTCCGCGCCCCAGGGTCCGTTTACTCATTGTGTCAATGCCCCCCCCTTTTTTGTGGGGGGGGAGAATCCAGATAACACATACAACAGCCTGGTGAGGTCAGTTGTTTTCTCTGGCCTGGGTCAGATTGTGCCTGAAAAAGGGGTCGGTTGGGGGAAATCTCCCTGTCGTCCCAGAGCCTGTGTGGCATGCTGAATAAGCAGGAGCCAGGACAGCGTCCTTTGCACCGGGCCCACGCACTACAGCCTGGCTGAGCCCAGACCCAGGCCTGGCAGCAGTGAGAGAGGTAGAGGCACATGGGCAGCAAGACAGAGGTTTCCGTTTTCATGTTTTTCAGCCTGAAAGCAGACTAGCCTACGGCATAATTTGACATTTTCTGTCAGTCTCCGCTTTGGCCAAATTGTCAAGCCAAAAAGCACTATAAACCTGAAATTGACAAAGACAGACAAGACAGAAAGACAGGAGGGTAATCAATGCCTATTTTATTTCTCATGTAAGGACCCAAATCAAGAGCAAGAGAGCATACGAAAATGCCATGACAAAAACAGGCCGTGCACCCCAACCCAGGTTTATCTTGTAGTCTGGTCTCTAGAAAGCATTCAGGAATGACTAAGGCCTGCTCCTAAGCCATCCACAACTGTCAGGTTCTGCTGACACTCAGAGTAAGATATTCCATGAATTAATTAGTCCCTGTGTGGAAAAATGCTTTGTCTGATATTTACCTTTCAGTAATTTCCCTCTGCAATGAAGACGTGGTCTGACATTTGGCTAGAACCCACTTGCCTTTACACGTGTACTTTACAAAAGGATGAGACATGATAGAGGAAAATCTTTCCTTCCCACATTACACTTGGCTGAGATTATACAGAACAGAACAAAATCATGTATTGTAGTATATCCCTTCCATCCTCTAGCAGATATGTATGTATACATATATAGACATAGATAAACATTTAACGCACAATCATCAGATCAGCAGATTAAGTGCCTATTCAAGGACTTCTAAACAGACGCCTTCTGTAAAAGAAAATAAGCCACTATTCAACCATAAATAAAAATGTCTCCATTTACATATACTGCACCATGTACAAATCTTTAAAAGAAAGATATATCAGCTAAAATGCACCACAAACGTCAGCACTGAAAGGCGAAGGCTTCCTACACACAGCCCAAAAACAGCTTGGCTGGGCTTTGGAGAGGAGTTGCCTGGGGAATTGTGTTTGGAAAGGGCTCTACCCCGTGTATCACCAGCGTTCCTCCAAGAGGGCGTTCCAGAGCCGGCAGCCACAGCGAATGAAAAAGGAGATTTGCTCCCACGGTCAGACGCCGGCGTGCGCCTACCACACCTTACACGAGAGGGGAAGATCTCATTAGTGTCAGATGTGCTTTGTTTATCCAGCAGACAGAGAGAAAGCCCAGGCTATTCAGATCATTACACAGCAGTGCGCTGTGGCTTCATGGTGATCATCTGGTCAGAAGCGACCGCGGTTAATGGCCTCATGGGAAGTCTGGGCCTCAGGAACATGCACAAGGCAAAGGGCTCTGTCAAAAGAACACCTCAAAGGACCCACTCCAGCAAAGGAGGCCTGTCTGTGGAGGCACTCCAGAGAGGTTTTCCTAATAGGATTAGATTAGATTAGGACATGAAGGATTAGATGCAGTCATTTGTATACTTACTGTACATTATTTGAGTTATCTGACTGAATGCAGCTGAACCGTTAATACTCGCCTAAATAAATATCCCAAACTTTTCTGACAACCGCTTACTACCCATTAAGTTGTCATGTTCAATGACCCATTTATTATCACACAGGAGTCCAATTATTCTCATTGTTTGGATTTTCTATTTACAGAACAGTCCGTCTAAAATTCGTTATTGAAATTGGTCCTATGTTAACAGGCAAACATCCATTCAAATATTGGGGGTAGGGGGGTTCCCCTCCACCTCACTGATATGCTCGCCCAGATGCACGCTATGTTGATTTTACTTTCAATAGCCACAGAGTAGCACCTTCCAGGTAAGTGTGTCACTACACTGAGAATAGTCTTCTGTAAAGGCTTTTAAAAAAATACAGTCAATAACTTCCCTAAAAAGGTAAAAAAAAAGTACCGTCATTAAACCTGCTGAATTAGAGCACTTCTTGTTATATTAGTTCATAGTTGTTTTTTAATGTGTTTTTCTTATTGCTAAAACAATCCTTTCTTGCGTGACTGCAGAGGACTTTGTAGTAAGAACCTCAGGTCCCAGATTTGGCTGTCAATGGCAGAAATATTTAACAGATTACTCTGTATATGAATGAATCATACAGGTTCCTTGGAGTCAATTTCCCAAACTA
This sequence comes from Megalops cyprinoides, assembly GCF_013368585.1. NCBI lineage: Eukaryota > Metazoa > Chordata > Actinopteri > Elopiformes > Megalopidae > Megalops > Megalops cyprinoides. The sequence goes on along the minus strand of NC_050600.1, from coordinate 5,143,231 downwards.
ATTGGCATTGTTATATGAATCATACAAATTCATCATTTATGAATCACACAAAAGACCGCCTTCACATTCTTTCAAGGGAAGAAAAATGTGACACATGCACTAAATGCATTGCTAATCAAGCACCTTCCAGCAGGGCAATATAAAATACATGGACAGAACTCTGAACAGAGCACTTCACCCATTAAACTCAACCAGAATATCACACAGAGGAACCAGACTGAGTATGCGCATTGTTAAATCTGAAGTACTGCTTAGTCAGTGATGAAGCTGAGGCCCACGTCACAATTAGGCCGTGAGAGGGACAATAAAACTTGAACTGTTTCCGCAGTGTTAAAATATTGAGACACTGGACACAGCTGTTGCAACCCCAAGGGTCTCAGACGACTTTAACACTGTAAATATATATAATAATTTGCGGTGCTGCATATTGGTAAGGAGCAGGGTTTTTAACCAAAAGGTTGCTGGTTCAATCCCCTGCTGAGGCATTGCTGCTGTACCCCTGGCCAAGGTACTTAACCCAGAATTGTCTCAGTAAATATCCAGTTGTATAAATGGATAACATGTGAAACTGTAATCTATTTAAGTCGTTCTGGGTAAAAGCGTCTGCTAAATGACAAAAATGTAATGTAATAATAATGGTGATGCCAAGAATCATGGTAAAAATTTATGGCCTGCCTGCTTGCAATACCTGGGCAGACAGTGAAGGTGGGGGTGCTCTGGCTCACCTGTCGCTGGACACGTTGGGTTTCCTCATCTGTGTGTTGGGGGCTCTGTTGTGGGGGGGTGTGCTGATCCTCCCATCAGGCTGGGTGTCCCTCATGCTCACCTGTCGGATGTCCCCGGGCCCACCAGAGCGCCCCCCAGAGGACACCTGTGTCATACCCCGCCCAGTGCGGCCCATGTGGTCCGGCTGCCGTAGCGACGTCCTTGGCTTGGCTGCCAGGCAACACGGGATAAACAGAGTCAGGTCCAAGACACACACACACACGCACATACATGGGCACATGCACTCACACACTCTATAGCGTGTTCACGCACACACACATAGACACATGTACTCACACATACATTCAAGATCAACTCAATCAACTCTCAGAGTGTTTAGAGTGCTTAAAGTCAGAATTTAGACACTTATTCTAAAATGTTTTTATAATTTGTTCTGACAGAAATTGTATTAAAAATAACCGATCTAAAAATTCACTCACAATATAATAAATCTAAATGTGTATATTTTGAAATGTTGATAAAGCTGAGGTTCTTCCTGACATTAAACCAAGACTGTATTCATGCACATATACACTTGTGAAAACCACAATGACAAATATGCAAAGCAATTTTCCTTCATCACACAGAGGAATATGGGCATTTTCAGAGATGAATCATCTTCATCATTCACTGACCACAGAATGAAATCATTTCCAACACAGGGCACAAGCAGAGAGAGACCAGGTATTTCAAGCATCAAGATGCTAGGATCCCGCTAACTACGAGCATTACACCAGCTACTTTTCCAGTCTTGTGCACAAAACTCTTCTAAAAAAGGGTTTCCAGTGCTGTGAAACAGATCATTTTCACTGTTTTAAAAATGCATATTCACCTTCTCAGCTATCACCCTAGGTGTAAATGTTTTACATCTAAAAAAAAAAAAAAAACAAGCACTGAGTCAGTTTAGCGGGGAATGGAGCTCACTAAAAATATACCGTTTGCTCTCAAAAAACTGGGATGGGGATGAGGGTTTAGAGCAAAACACGAAACCAGGCATCACGCCATCTCTCAAGTGAAGAGCAGCCACTGCAGCAGTGTGATCAGCACGGAAGCAGCGATGACCTAATGAGAAAGGGAAAGATTTTCCCTCGGCCCGCCCTGCTCCGCATGGCCCGTGAGCCTTGCCGAAATAACCGACTCCATTTTTGCGTCTCCATTATACGGCAACACCTGTTACTGCCATGCAGCCATGAAAGAGAGGTGGGGGTTCACGTCAGACCCCCTGTGGGCACGTACTCACTAAAAGCTGGTAGAGACCCTGGCAGGAATCAGCTTTCAGAGACCCACACAACAAGACGTCATCACCCATTTGAGGGTATACTCTCTCCTTATATATACACATTATATATATGTATATAATATATATATACAGTATAGTATAGTATAACACTAATACATAAACATATACATGAGTGTAAATACCTGTATATATACATATATTATATTCATATATATATATATATATATATATATATATATATATATATATATATATATATATATATATATATATACATACACTACTTCTACCTACTGTATTTTGCATTTTAATGTCCAAAAAAAAAGAACCAAATGTCCAAACCAAGCACAGAAAGTTCATATCAAATTTCATATCAACATTCCTTCCAACCCCAAACCGGCCCCTCCTTGCTGTTGATACCAAACACCAATTCCCAACAACAATTACTGATTTTTTTTTTTTTTTTTTACAAGCACGCAAAATGATGTGTCATACCGTGTCAGAGCCATTTTCTGACACCCGAGTGCCAGTCCAGAGATACGTCCCAGAGTCACACGGGCAGAACAGGCAGGCTTAGCACTTACATGACATCATAGCTTTCAGCCAGAGCGTCACTCCTGTCTCCCCTCTGCAGACCGGAACAGAGACAGTCTCCAAGTGAGAGAGCAGACAGTGCTACCTGCTCCAGCTGCTGCTGCAGTCCCAACCAACAAAGCCTGATACACTAACCTGACGGAGTTAAAGCGGACACTACCTGCTGCTGCAACCCTAACCAACACAGGCTTAGTCACACTAACCCAGGAGAGTTAAAGCAGGCACTACCTGCTACTGCAACCCTAATGAACACAGCCTCTCTCACGCTAATCTTATGGAGTTATAGAGCAGACGCTACCTGCTGCTGCTGCTGCTGCTGCTGCTGCTGCAATCCTAATCAACACTGACAGTCTGCAAGCCACCAGCTCTCTTCTCAATGTCTTCGGTGGCAACGGAGACGAGGAAATGAAAACAGGCGAGACGACAGAGCCGTGGGCTCACTCAAAAGCAGTCGATATCCTCCTGATCAGAGGTTCAGGCTCAGACAGAGAGAGAGAGAGAGAGATAGAGACAGAGGAAGGGAGGGAGACATGGAGGGAGAGAGAGGCACAGAGTGAGGGAGGGAAGGAGAGAGAGGGGAAAGAGAGAGGGGGAGAGGGAGGGAAGGAAGGAGAGAGATTTAAAGAGAGAGGGAAAGAGGGAAGCAGGGAGAGAGGGAAAAAGAAAGAGAGGGAAGGAAAGAGAGGCAGAGAAAGACAGACAGACAGGGAGGGAAGGAGGGAGGGAGAGAAGAAAGGAGGGAGAGAGAGGGGCAGAGAGAGGTGACAGAAGGGGAGTGAGGGAGACCGAGAGGACCGTTTGCTGCTCTTCTCTCTGCTGAGGCTATGGAGTGAGACAGAAGCACGTCGCTCACAGAGACGATGTCCCCGTTTTCCTTTTTTGCTGCATCATAGTTAAGGGAAGATGTCATTCCTGTGGCTGGGTTACGACCGCCCTGCAATGACACAGGCGACAGGAGGAGGAGGTGCGTTTTGGCCTGGTATCGGACTTTATTCTTAGCTCCTCGTACATTGTCAAATTCCTCAGAGAACCACTGAAATAGGCCAAATCCTCCACCTGATACCTCAGCGCACAAAAAAACAGTGCATGGGGCACATTCTGCACTGCCAGAGTTTGCAGAGGGTTTTTAGCAGACCACAGAAAAAGACACTGTCATTGATCTGGATATATGAGCCAATCATGTCTACACAAACATTTACATCTACTGAGCGGCAATGTGAACCCACTCTCCAAAAGAAAACGAACCCACATGAGTCATCTTGCAGAGGGAGATAAGGAGAGACTCGCAACCTCAAAATGAACCTGAATCAGAATCAGAATCAGACTTTACTGGCCAGGCATGCTTTTATGCATACGAGGAATTTGACTCCGGTTCCAGTGTCTCATTGTGCTTGCATACAACGTCAATGTGAAAACAACAAATACGAAACAACAGCAGTGTTACAACAAACAACAACAGAACATATGAACAGCTATTGCACAATGAACATGAGTTAAAGTATACATTAATGTAGGCTGTATACAACTATTGCACTGTGTTACACACTGCTATTAGAGATCACTGTACCATGGCAGCCAACCTTGCAGTGAAATTCATCAACTGTAATGTTGATTTTCATCAAAAATGAATGGACCCATCTTAACAGACCTACCGTTCAGCATGAAGGGGGTGGACAGCTTGACCCTCATGTTGCAGTTGACCAGCTGGGGACGGCCCGTCTTCTTGGAGGAGCGCTGGCGGGCCACGAACTGGGTGGTGTGTGCCGTCTCCTTGCAGACCGTCGCGAAACACATCACCTGGGGGGGGGGCACAAGAGGGGGATCCGTTAAACTCTATTACTCCCAACCCACACAAGTCACTCCCGCTCCAAATCACCAGAGCACACTGCGACTCCACGGCAACCATCCTCCAGTTAGCCCAGCTGCGTAGCAGGACAGAAATAACAGCCTTCCTCTCACCAGCAACGCAGTACAGACACATTTCAGCCTCCAAGGAACAAGGTTCCTATCCAATTAGAGACCAACCTGGCTCGTGTATTATAACCTACTGTACAAGGTAGTTCTTACTCAACCCAAACACGCGCTTAATATTACCATGTATTTATTCATAAGAACAGTGGCATATACCTGCATTTGAGTCTTGTGTTTTTTACTGTATGTCCTCTCCATCTTCATCTAGTGATGCAGTAACTGTGATGTATGGCTGTATACTTGGCTTCCGTTGCCTAGTCAGGTTGCACAAGTTAACTTGTGGTAGGGCTTGAATAGTGTTGTGCTCACGCTAACTGGTCTGGGAGTGCTGTTAGCCTGGTCTGACGGTGATGCTCATTCAACTTGAATGGATACACTTCTGTTCTCTTGCGCTGGAAGTCACTCTGGATAAGAGCATCTGCTAAATGAATTTAATGTAATGTAATTTAGTCTTGTGTGAGTTTTTATTGCTGAGTTGGCCAGTAGTGCAAAGCAAATTACTGTAAGGATAATAAAGGTGACTAACCGACTAACTCCTCCTGGTCCAGTCAGGTGAGACAGGCTAAGGATGTAAGAGAGAGAGGTGGCTGTGTTTTAATAAGAGGGTCTGGAGCATCAAGTTTTCTATGTGAATCCATTCAGGGTGGCCAAATTGAGCAATTCTGTATCTAATCACTGCCAGCAGGAAAGTCATGTGAAACGATTCACATCAGAAGCTGTATGACTTTCCCCTCGTAGAATTATAACTCCTGTCTACGTGCCCAAACAGTGGGGGTCCAAGTCAGGCATAAAAAAATAAAAGATTCCTTCTAGAGCAATGACAGCCTATCCGATTGCATAACTGTGGGTCATCCTGAAATGAAACCTGTTATTGTAGCAAACTCATACACTGATGCCTGGATAAGAAAAGGAGCAAAATATGGTGACATAAAAAAATACAAATAGGTCATCTTAAAAATCTTAAGGCTCTGTAAAAGCAACCACCTTCATATAATCCAACCAAAGAAATGGAAAGTGAAACCGCATGTTTGTGGGCCTGTTAAACACCAAGATCAATCTGGACTTAATTCACGCCCAGTTTCACAACTTCAATATTCGCTGCAGTTTCGTTTCAGAGCGAGATAGCCATCTGCAAGCTCAGCTCAATTCTCCGCTGGGGTTTTTGTCCAGCAAGCGATTCCTCTAGTCCTTAACCATCCCAAATGATATCTGCTCAGTTCTGAATGAGAGGAGAACCCCTGTGCCACACTTCACAACCTGAACCATTCAGATGAATGGGGCTGGAAGTAACAATGAACGCTACAATTAGCACCAAGTTTATAAAAGCATATTGGATTTACATTTAGCTGTGAGGCAGATGCCTTCATCCACAGCAACTCACAAAGCAAAGACACAAAAGTGCCTCTAATAAAGTCAGGAGGAGAACAGTAAGTGCAAAAAACACATTACATCTGAGCATATGCAAACCCATCACACAGTGCTGTAATAACCAGTGCCCTCCAGAATACAGAAGTATGAGAATAAAAACATATATAAACAGTATAATACAGTTTAATAATAAAGTGTATAAATACATATACATATAAATATTATATACAGATACAAACTTCATTTAAAAAAAAAAAAAAACTGGTTCCACGCAATAGGGTGCTCCATGGGTTAGCCATTGCTTCTGGTGTAGCTGATGGTTAATCCAGACTGGGGCCCAGTGGGGGGGGGGGCTACTCACCTCTCCGTTGCGGTTGCGCTCCATCTTGACCACGGAGGGCATGCTCTGCAGGAACTCGTCCAGGGAGGCGAAGCCCATCTGCTTGTGGGGGATAAACTCCCCCGTCAGGGACTTGTACTCGGCCTGCAGCTTGGCCGCCGACACGCCGCTCTTGTTGGACTGCAGCACGGCCCGCATCATCTTCTTCACCAGCTCTGTGTCCGACATCCTGCACAGCACGAGGGGGCGGATTCACAGCCAGCTAATGCTACCATCCACACAGGCCCGGCGCTACGGGGGTGCTTTGCTTAGGGGTGCACCGCATCCCCAGGTGGACCTCGGCGCACCGCCAGTTGTCTCCTTATATGCCGATGTCTACTTAGTGTTTATTTATTTTTTTAAAGATATGATGCTTTGTGCCCTCCGTTGGATTGCAAGCGCACCCCTCTGTATTTCCCCCGGGCACCGAGCTTGCATCCACACGAAGGCCCAGGGCCAATAAAAATCTAGCCTCTGAGAATGCCTTAATACAGTGATCACTTTCATTAATTTCACAGCAGTTTTTAATCCCATCACCTTTTTTTTTTAAATCTGACATTGTTAGGGTGTGGAGTGATCTTACTTCACTGTCAGTATTCATTATACAGTGTGATTGCTTATTCTTCTTCTAACAGTACAAATGAAGAGCAGCTGCAAAAAAATCTAGATGTGAATTTTACATCTGTGTGCTTTAAAGGCAAACTTGGCTTGATAGCTTTATAGCAGTTGGATGTCTACAGAACGGCATTTCAAATGCATCTCTGTATCAATTACATACATGTTGGTAAGTATATCAAGTGGACCAAATGACCATCCATTGCTGGGTGGGTGTGATTCCCATTGGCTACTTTAAGCGTTTGCATAAATCAGAAATGCAATTATTTCTACCACTAATTTATTAACCCGTCATTTTGTGTTTGAAGGTGGAGGGGTTCGAAAAGGTGTGAAGAGCTGTCTAACAGTCAAATGCACAGCTTTAAAATACTCAATTACCACGTGTTCTGTTGATTCTGAGGTGGTTTATAGGACAGAACGTTCAGCCCAAACCTTTCAATAATGTTGGCCCCGCCCTCACTTCACAAATAAGCTCATATCAGCTGATGCAATGGCTAAGGAGTTCCGCGAACTTTTACACTATGGAGACCCCAAACTGGATTCGTTAAAGAAATGACAGCACTTGAATTTTGCGGGAATGCCACCTACCAAAAATCGACACCAAACACGGACTGTGATCCACTGCATAAAATAAACGGCTGCTGTAAACGCAGCGCGGGGTTTAGCCGAAATGCAATCGGAAGCCAAAGATGCATATGTAAACTGTAAAGGGCATTGCGTTTTCATGGGTTTGCAGAACACGCACTGCGCAGGTTCACCGACCAGCACACTGGATGGTCAAATAGGGAACGCATGTGACACGCGCACACCTACAATAATGGATCTGCTTAGCACTTGTTATTTGTACAACCAGACACAGTCACGTGAACTTCTCGGTGCAAATAAGAGCAACACTAAAAGTTTGATCTTAACAATATAGCTGGTTACAGTTTGATTTATATTTTTCTACTGAATCGTTTATAGTACAACAATATAAGCAAATGAACTATTATTGTTTGAAAATGATCAAAACCCTCATGCATGGTAGTGGGTAAAACTGAACCCATTTTCGCAAGAAACAACAAGCTGTTTCCAAAACTAAGTAAAAGGTTTAAATCTTCACGTTCACGGTCCGGTCGCGATTCCAAACCTAGTTTATCTTTAATTTACAAATTATCGCCGCGGTGCTACCTAGCAACCGGTCGACGGAGCGCTCCACAACGAATGAGATGCAAATTGGCACGAATTGTAAAAGTCACTGGATCCGGGTCTCTGCTCCACAAAAGCCCAGTCCAAATGGAGTCTGACATCGGACAAAAGTCCTGAACTTTGCAATCCGAAAAAGTTTACAGGTTCTTTTAAAGACCTGCGTATTTCATTTGATCCACTTAAGTCTGCTAATCGCAACTCCAATTTCATTTCGCCAGGAATCTGATGTTAATTTAAAATACATTTCATAGCTATTTAAGCGACACTTTTCACTTTTACCGGCCAGTCCACATAGTAGCCAGTTGCCAACGTGTTTCTCTAGTAATCATGCTATCTTTGCAGCTCAGGAATTCTTGCTCGCCAGCGATCAAGTTCCATGCAACGTTAACATTTTCAGTTTCGATTACAATGAATAGACCGCTTTACAAAAAAACGCTCAAGTGTATCATCAGTCATCAAATCAAGGAACCTAACCGGTAGCTATCTGTCAAATTAGCTAGCTGCGAGTAAATGCATTAGTCCTTTCCAAATTAAAGGCACCGTCTTCGCATTTGGTATCCAGTGACACACCCTCTATTCAATCCAGTGAAGCTTGCCGACAACAACAGCGCTAGCTAGCTATCCGGCTAACCTAAATGGCGAGCCAGCTAAACAGCTAGCTACTTCATCCCCTGGCACACATATACCCGTATTTTCGGTCTGATGAAATACAGACCTTAATTTCGGTTTGATGTAGAGAGGTCATCTATGTCAAACTAGTCAGCGGTCAAGACAGCCCCAAAAACTGGAGTCGGTTCAATGCCGGCCGGTAGTGTTAATACTGCACTTTTGTAAGTTCCACGCAAATTCATAGTTATGCTGTTTGTGACAGCTAGCTATCTGGCTAAGTCCGCTGCTGTCTGATCCGCTCAGGAATCCACATCTTGGTCCTTGTACACGTAGGTCACACCCGGATGCATGCCATGGACAGTTCACAAAGTTAAGCTCGCACAGTGAATGAAGTCTTTTCAAAGACAAAGAATGCGATCAGCATGTGTTTTGGGGGTAAACTGCAATTGCAGAAGCCCGTTTTAAACTGTCAACTCTGCCTACACTATGGATAACCAGTACGCAATCTGGCGACCAAGTTAGCAGACTAGCTGGGTACTTGTGGCTTTGCCAGATTACAACGGCGTTTATCCCATTTGTGTGAACTTGTCACGACAAAATAAAATAACAGCGTATCTTATCACATCCTATTAGCTGGCAACACCGCTATATATGATCATTGCGCACTCTGCGTTATGACCTGGCGACTCTTACCTGCCCGGGATGTGGAATGTCTAACCCAGTTAATTTATTATTCTGCTTGTGACACTGTCTTCGCCTCCTGCCGGTCCCTTTTTCCCAGTGCGTTCCCGATTCTCCGAGCCGACTGTTTAGCCGTATTACCGGTGCTGCGATTGGCCAGACCGCGCCGAGCCTTCTTAATTAGCTCACCATTACAGAGCGCAGGCGCCGCAAACTCGCTGGCACTGCGGCACCTCGGAGCTCAAACTTGATCACTGTTGCTTGTCGCCACGACTGCGCAAGCGCATTAACTCCCCAGCCTGGACGGGACAAGGGTTTCCCTAAATATTTCGTTTTTACCAGCTCCAGGTAGTTAGGCGATTTAATTTCATGATCTTTGGGATATTTGTATTGTCACTGTATTGCCGGCCAAATATAGTTCCAGTGATGACCCCGGGAGGAGGAAAGAATCCCATTGACATCCCATATTCTGGTCCTTAACAGTAATTATAATTAGCTCAGTTTTCCGTATTACATTATCGGCATTTACTTCTTATCCCAAGCGATTTACATAGATTACAGTTTTTACCTTATCCATTTATACAGCTTGGCATTCAACAAGACAATGCCGAGTGAAATACCTTGCCTAAGGGTACAACAGCAGCTCCCCAACAGGGAATTGAACTAGCAACCTCTCAGTTACAAGTCCTGCTCCTAACCACTATGCTACACTGGCCACAGTGGTGGGGATCTCACCTAGCCAACAGTGACCAGATACCTACAGCCTGCAGAAAATCAACCAACAGTTTAGTCAGACTATACCACTTGCACATTTTGTGAGTGTGTGTGTGTGCATGCCCGCACGCACGCAAGTATGTACATGGCAGAGTGGCAGAGAAGATTTATAAACACTTTGGTAGCAATTTCAAAGTTGAAATAGTTGAAAGAGGCCTGTGCTGCAGCATAGCAACATATATTTTTGCTCTGTTCCATGTCAGTCGTTTATTGTGGTATCAAAATATTTTCAATTTATTTTCCTCCCTTACCTTCCATTTGAAAGGTCTGAGATGGTGTAAGTGAATTTTCTATATAGCACTGTAAAATTGTACAACAGATATTACAGCATATTAGACTTTGTTTATATCCACAAGTCCAAAATTCAGGCCACAAACATGTCTACAAATTGTGAATGCATATTGTTGTAGTAATGAACCAGAGAGAGAGAGAGGAGAGGGGAGAGAGAGTATGTAAATAAGTATTGTTGCTTGTTGAATCATTCACTTTCTATCTGTAAGCCAGCTGTGGCAATATTGCTAGGCCATGCAAATAAAGAACAATTTTGAATCTTAAATTTTGAGTGGAGCTGTGGTTGGGGTAAGAGAATGACCACTGCAGCTCAACTCCTATTGCACTCAGTGCAATTTCAAAGTCAAAGCTGCACATGGATTGGTGGGCGATTCTGCACTAAAATAGACATTCTTATTTTGTCGGGTCTGACTCATATGTAGACTTCTCACCCCGGTTTACATGCTGAGGCAGAAGTATTTCATCTTTAACCACCCAAGTACAGAATAAATGAGTTAGACATGACTGGAACACTACTTTCCAAGGTGTGACAGCTTACAGTGAATTATGCTTAATATATTTGCTGATACCACACACTGTCTATTCAATCCCTCTGTGCACAGTTCAAGAAGCTTTTTTGTCTTTTTAAAAATGGAAACACAACCTTACGAGACCTTGTAATGTCTATGAGTGATAGAGATTTGTCTAAAGGTAGTGAGGAGCATAAATGTTTGATGCAATAATAAGGCATGACTATCTGGATTTAGAGGCTTTGCCAGTGCTGTGAAAAAAGAGCCAAATCGGATGTTGGGATACCTATCAAAAAGCAGTGATTAGAAGCCAAAGAGGGTTATATTAATAACATACAATGCCTTTGTCAAACCTCATTTGGAGTACGGTGTCCAGTTCTGGGCGTCATACTATAAACTGGACGTAGAAAAAGTAACAAAAATTCAGCATTGATAAGGAGAGATAGGTTGCCCTCTAGTGGTAATATGGAACAATACTAGCATGACTCAAATCGGAACTGATAACAATCCTAGATCTGTCTAGCTTCATACTGCACTACTGAGTTACGCTCAGGCATTGGATGTGTGTTACAGACATCCTTTATGAAAATGCATGAAACATTACCTGAGTTATGTGCAGGTAGCACTGTTGTAGGCTTCTTAAATACAATTAACACATTCCCTTTATATTTCTGTGGTGCATCCTAGTTTGGGTAATTCCTTTGCAATTAGAAGAGTAGGAATTTGAATGCAGGTATTTAAAAATGATGGATGCTATTGACAAAATTTACAGGTTTTAAGTTTTGAAAAAAAAAACAAAACAAAATTTCTTATTTCGTTAACTTTAAGTTTGGTTGATGTAGTTAGTTATGTGTATGCCCTATCTAAATTGGGAAAGGAAAATCAATGAGTCCAACATTCTTGATTCTTTTCTGGAATTATAAGCAAGACATGTTTGAATTATATTAAATGCCACACTTATATAGCATACCTACACGTCGTTTTATCTAAGTCATTTTATTTATTGAGAAGCAATCTTTCAATGCCATTTCATCAGGTCACACACAGTACATATATCTCAATTCCATTCCAATTTCAAGGGTTCTGTGGCAGAGGTGGATTTGGGTTTCCAGTGATGGAATTATGTCACATGTGACAGAGGAATTAGATGATGTGTGTCTGTGACTCCCTCTGTGAGAGAGAGGTCCGAAGCTGTGTGTGTGTGAGAGTGTGTGTGTGTGTGTGTGTGTGTGTGACTCTCCCTCTGTGATGATCCCTCTGTGAGGTCAGATGTTGTATGTCTGTGTTGCCTTTCCCAGGCAGGGCTTTCCCTCATTGAGTGGTGCAGGGTTGTTACATTGCCGTTCTCTGGTCTTCTTCTGTGACTGAGAGGCTGACCAGGGACCCCAGCAACTCCACGATCCATGGGTCGGACCTTTGAGATAATCAAAAGATTCATTAAGTGCTTTGCCTTTTTGGGTTGTAATAATGTCTCTAACCCTTGCCGGTGTTTCCCAGTAATTAATTCACATTATTATTAACCGTCACTCCCCTAAAAAACCCAGGACATTTTGCCTGAAGTGATGACATTACTGACCTAGATATACTCATAGTATGAGTATGAGTATCATGCTCAACACCAGGAGAAAACATAGAGGGGTGCAATTGCAATCCACAGGAGTGAACAAAAAGTCATAAATACTATGCAGACATCGGGATATAAGGAGACACCTGGGGGTGCACTGAGGTCCATCTGGGGGGTGCAATGCACCCCTGGGCACCCCCCATAACACCAGGCCTGATGAGTATGAGTGTGAATATGTCAGCACCCTGTGAAAAATGAGCCCATGAAATGCTGAATTCTGAATAATTATAAAACATGAATATAAAAACATGGATAAACAACACATACGACCATATGTAAAGCACATACAAAATGTGTATGTATACCAAGGTCAGTGGGATTGTTTAGGGTAATAAAAATACTACAGTGGACAGGATTGTATAGAGATCGTTAATGATGCAGGGTGTGCTAAACCTTGGCCAGCGATCCAGAAAGGAAAGCGTGTCCCATAACCTGACGAGAGACAGCCAATCACCTTTCCTCTCCGTCTCCTCGCAGGCCACGCCCTGATAGCCCTGCTTGCACAGGCAGCGGCAGGACGTCCCCAGGAGGACAGGTATTCCGTTGTTCTTGCAGGGGGCGCAGCGGCAGGAGCTGAATTCCTGCAGGTACTCTTCATAGGCCCTCTTCAGGAGGGCCACCTTCCCCTTCATGTCCTCCGCCGCGGCGCTGAAGCGGACCAGCTCGTACACGGGGAGGGACTGCGGCAAAGGGAGCCAGCAAGCAGCACACAGCGTCATTACATCATTGCCATTTTACATTACATTACACTATTTCCAAGGAGGAGGAGGTTCAATTGCGTATGCGGGCAACAGTTCTACACACATCATGATAAGCATTTTCCTGAAAACAAGATGCAAATCCCTGCCCAGTATTGCTTATACTAAATTATACATTTGCTATGTCACCGAGGTTTCGTTAATGAATGGGGAAAATAAATGTTTGCATCATTCTGCAAACTTGAATGAATTGTACATTTAATATAAGCAGTAAGTACTGGGTGAATGCACACCTGGAGTTTCCCATTGGAATGTGTGACCCATAAAGACAGGTAATTTCTGTGTATTTCAGAGCAGCAAAGAGCAGCAAAGCCAGCATGTGGTTCACCTCAAATTCAATGAGCCCCGGGTTGTACTTCAGTGACTTGCCCCAGCTCTGGTATGTCTTTGCATCTCTCACAGCCAGCAGGCCTCCACTCGACCCTGTACTGCCCCCCTGAACGTTACTGATCACATCCTTTATGAAGCTGCTAGATTTGTCCCCTCCTGTATCAATGAAAATTCAAACACACGCGAATGCAATTACTGACTAAGAATTTCTGATGATACTCACTGCAATGCACACTTCAGTGCTGTCTAATGAGTGACCAGTAAAAGTTTCCTTTGAAGCAAATGTGCATTTGTGAATGTGATCAAATACACCCAGTCAATAATTAACTGCAGTCTTGAGACTTAGTGGTGCCTTTTGTGGGTGGGTTTCCATTTTCAGGTCTGCAAGCATCCCCAAACGCCACAATGATACTGGCCTATCAAACCCAATATCTACATCAATTACAAGACTAAAGGATTTGGACAACACAAAATCCAGAGAATTCAGCTCTCTGAATCAAGGTTTTCAGTTTCACAAAATTACACACAAAATCACTATAACTTGCACAATGTTGTTTATTTAGACTAGGTGTCAGCAGGAAAAGCCTGCACACAACAAAATTTGACTTCCGGGAAAAAAAGTTTGATACAAACCTACAGAAAATGTTCCATGCTTGTCACATGTTTTTCCTTTAAGTGTCAATGTGGACTGGTCGCTCAATGCAAACCCTATTGATGCACCGAGGCAGATCCCAGCCTCCTTTCCAGATAGCTCTATGAAAATAAGGAACAGGGCACAAAACACTGTGGTTTTTACAATCCTGAACACTCAAAATCAGTTAATAATAATATTTCAAAATAAGAGAAATGTATTTTATTAGAGTTCATGCCCTCTGGGGTTCTCTTGAAATTGCATGCATTTGGAACTCTACTGAGGTCTAAGGGTTTAAAGAAGATGAATTACAAAGGAGGGTAATTAAGGCCCAACATAAACTGTGAAGGTGCATTGTTTTCTATCAGGTCAAATTTACATAAAGTATTAATGGAGTCCTTGAGGTCAATCAATGAATATTAAAATAATTACATATAACAGCCACAGTGACACAAACACACACACACAGATACACATATATACAGTATGTGTGTGTGTGTGTGTATGTGTGTGTGTATTCACATATGATGTGATATGTGTAAATGTATAATAGGCTTGGCAGGCACAAAAACATACACATGGAAAAATTTGCTTGAATTATCCCAGCACCAAAAAGGTAAAGCATGTTTCAAGGAAATCTGCCAGGGTTGTGCTGTTGTAGGCTGAGGCGATTTCACAGGAAGTGACCCACCGGAATTTGCCATTTCTGTTTTGTCAACCACCAAAATGTACTCAAGCCGGCCTCCCATGATCCCTGAGGTGATGTAATGCGTCCCGTACTGGGTGAGGAAGCGCGAGTATGCGCCGAAGTGGTACTCCTCTGGCAGCTCCACCAGGGACTGGTACATGTCCTCATCCAGCATCAACCCGCTGCTCCTCATCTTGAACTGAGCCGTCTGCACCTTGGACACCAACCTGACGAATCCCAGGTTCTGCGGAAACGGACCTCTCCCTGGCTCAGCTGTCGCGGCATGCACTTTCTCCGCATTTTAATAATCGCGGGTTTGAACATGTTACATTAAATCATTGCCATTTTTTTGCAGATGCTAAATGACAATAATATAGTGTCATTTAGCAGATGTGCTTGTCCAAAGTGACTTACGTTGGGTAAAAATTTACCCATTTATACAGCTGGATGTTATGCAGGGCAGTTCTGGGTTAAATACCTTGCCCAAGGGTTACAACAGCAGCAC